>NC_088643.1:54345440-54464679 GCF_964019385.1 Sycon ciliatum | reverse complement strand
TGTTTTACGTGAGTGGACTGTCCCGCACGTAGTTTCTTGACGTTGGTTTTTGGAAGTTTCGTTTGGTCATCCCGATCAAATTTGTGTGAGTATCCGCAGTTTTATCGAGTTTAGATGAAAAATCCTAAACACACCATCCTCAAATCAAGTGGTCTCTTCGCTGCAAATTACAATATGTCAATCAATTTTTTGGCAAGGAAGCATCATCAGGATTGAGGAGAAACACAAGTGAGGTGGACCTATATCACGCAACACAAAGTGGAACGAAACTACACCATACGTGATGAAAGTACACCATCCTTTGGACACAGGCACACGCATACACATACCCACGTACATGCACACGCCAAACACACACAGACACACGGTCATACTCACAATCGCACCAACACTCACACTAGCTCTAAATCGCACCCACACTCACACACGTGCAACAAAAGACACACACACACACACAAAAACCGAATGTGCTTGAAATAAGGTGTGAATAGTGGTGGGACTATGACAAAAAGAGAGATGGGATTCTGTCACCAAACTGCACTTACGCTACAACATTTCGCTGAACTGTATAACAATGGCGTGAACAAGTACACATGACAACAGGACAGTGGCAACTGTAACCATGGTGACAGTGATCATCACATTGTCAATTGCCAAGCAGAACCCAGCCACGATCATTGTTCAACTTCGGATGGCGTCTGGATATGTGGATGGCCTCCGTTATACGGCGTTTAACGAGTTATTTTTATAACTTTGAAACTCCATAGTAGCCTTGTCATATTTTCAGTACACCCAACACATGAACAGTCCTTGGCTACACAACGTACAGTTATCGAGTTTGTTGGAAGATTTGATATTTGTGTGACAAGTTCGACCTAAGGGGGCGTTCGTTTTTGATCTACAGGTTTGGGTAGAAAACTACTTCTTTCGGTAGAGGTGTTCCTTTTTTCTACTTTCCTCTACCAGCTCTACCAGGAAAAAGTTGGTAGAGCTACGGGATTTCCAGCAAGATGAAGGATTTGTACACAACTCCATACAGAAGAGAAACATTTCACGTACGTATCGTGTAAACTACTAAATCCGGTAGAATAGCTTCCGTGCACTTACCTCTACCATCTACCTCTATCAGTTGAGCGACTCTACTCTACCAGGTAGCTAAAAATTAACGCAGACTAAACCCGAATCTTGCCACGGCAATATTTCACGTCACACGCGTAACTTAACCTCTATAGCTCTAAAAAATATTTTACACGTATTTAACGTGAGATTACACGATCATTTACTCTCTTTTTTTAAACGTGAGATTTCATCGCGCTTTGAAAAAAGTAAAAAAAACATGTAACTAACAGTTACTTAACCTCTCTACTCTTTCCTAAAAGGCTAAAACCTCAGGTTACATCATCCATAGACTATACCAGTAAGGCCACCTAGAATTAATTCGTTGCTTCGGGTCACTTCACTCATCCGCACCAGGGTCGGTCGGTCAGGTTTATTTTTTAATTTTAATTTTAGTTGGAGGCATGTGCATACATGTACAATTGTGCATATCGAATAGCTTTTCTCCATCAAGCCAGTCGATCAAATCTGACTGTAGTTGATCCAGTGAGCCATTGTCCCATCAGATCCAGGCCTCCTCCAGGACCAGATCTTGGCCTCGCTGGCAAACGAGTCTGACGAGCAGCTCTCCGGGCACCGAAGTCCTTGAAAACAACAATGAGCGACGCAGTGGCGGAGCTGATGCTGTTTCAGGACCGATTGCGAATCGGAGATACATGTAGAAGACAACGTCGTCACCAAGTGCTGCATCCTGTTAATTGACTGCTTCTGAGGTCGATGTCTGGACTGCTATATTTTGGGCCGCGTGTGTACATAGTCTACCTTGAAAGTTGTAGTCATGCACGTTTGCATGCACTAAAAAAAATTGCGGTCGGGTGACCCGAAACAACGAATTAATTCTGGGTGGCCTAACGGCCAACAACTAGTCGTATCTCAATAATCTCAGTCTAGCGGACTAAAAATCTGCTTCCAGTTCCTACGCCTCTGAGGAGAGAGAGAGAGAGAGAGAGAGAAAGAGATAGAGAGAGTAAGTTACATTTATAAAGACAGGTAAGTCTAACAAATGAGGACTGAGACCTCTACAACAGGGTTTTTACGCCTGAAAGCAGGTGCATGATTTAAAGGGGAAGTTAAGGCAAAAAGTAAAATTTCACCAGTTGTAGTCTTCGGGGTGCTGAGTCGAATGGTCGTGGTCCGAGGAAGCTGAGACGCTCCCTTCCTACTTGAATCCCAATCGAACTCGCGCACTTCCACCGAAACTGGGTGACTGCGCCCTACTAGATGGGGATTTGTATGCAAAATGTCACTAAAAGCGCCATTTCGTTCTTATAAAAGCACGGATGACCGCGATTGGCCCATATGTTGTAGTCTTTTGGACGCTGAGTCGACTGGTTTTGGTCCGAAAAGGCTGCGATGCAGCGTTCCTCCTTTATTCCCAATCGAACATGGTTGAACAAGCGGTCACGTGCTCCTGCGTACGCCAGTCACCTGGTCACCGTGCCTGCAGGGTACAACTTACTAGCCTGTTTGACCATTTTTGGGTGCAGTCCTGTCACTCGAGTTGAACCTTGGTGTGAAAGTTGTCACCTGCTGGCGTGGTGACCAGGTGATTTGGGCACCCAGGAGCACGTGACCACTTGTTCAACCATGTTCGATTGGGAATAAAGGAGGAACGCTGCATCGCAGCCTTTTCGGACCAAAACCAGTCGACTCAGCGTCCAAAAGACTACAACATATGGGCCAATCGCGGTCATCCGTGCTTTTATAAGAACGAAATGGCGCTTTTAGTGACATTTTGCATACAAATCCCCATCTAGTAGGGCGCAGTCACCCAGTTTCGGTGGAAGTGCGCGAGTTCGATTGGGATTCAAGTAGGAAGGGAGCGTCTCAGCTTTCTCGGACCAAGACCATTCGACTCAGCACCCCGAAGACTACAACTGGTGAAATTTTAATTTTTGCCTTAACTTCCCCTTTAACAAGCAGGTTGTCAGTCTAGATTTTATGCGCAGATGGAGAAAAAGCGCAGAATTTTTGTAATGAGATGAAAAGCAGAAATAAAAAGAAAAGATGAAATGGAAAGCCTGCTCACAACCCCGCCCAGCCTTGCGAACAGGGTATGGTGGGGAGAGAAAGAGAGAGAGAGAAAGAGAGAGATAGATAGAGACTAAGAGAGAGAGAGAGAGAGAGAGAGAGAGAGAGAGAGAGAGAGAGAGAGAGAGAGAGAGAGAGAGAGAGAGAGAGAGAGAGAGAGAGAGAGAGAGAGAGAGAGAGAGAGAGAGAGAGAGAGAGAGAGAGAGAGAGAGAGAGAGAGAGAGAGAGAGAGAGAGAGAGAGAGAGAGAGATAGAGAGAGAGAATTTGTAGACAATAACTTTTTTAGAGCATTGAAGCGTGAACCTACCACCCGCGCGCAGATCTCTACAGCAACAGGAGTCTCCAGCCATGCAACGATCCAACAGAACACCCCATTTCTGGTAGATAGCAGGTTTTGCTGCTGATGAGAACTCCAAAACTCCCATCCAAATCCTCATATCGACTGGGAGCATAGAACTTCAGAGAAACTATCAAAATGATGTAGGAAACTGACGATCTTTCGAAACTACAGCTGAAATGGGACCAACTGTAGCTGCGACAGCAACGCAACACAAAATCGTTTTCTGCCTGCATCACCTCTCCTAACAGGCATGTCAGGACCTGGAAAATGAAAGACTGATCATACTGCGTACACGCCGGTATACATAGCTCACAAAACTGACAATACATGATTTTGGATTTTTGTTTTCCGAAGCAGCATGCATGGCTAGACAAGAAAACGCCATTTTTCGTCATGGTAACGATGCATTTCGGATTATTGCGCATGCGCTGAGCGGAAATCTTCCTTTCTTTTGGCCTGTCGTGGTCGGCGAGGTAAGCAAACGTAGCCATTGTAGTTCTGGGTTTTTCCTGGCCATTGGAGGCGAAGAGGACGTTTCTGATCCTGGACGGTCTGTGGACTTGTGTTTCAGATGGGGCGAGTAATTCGAGGACAGCGTAAGGGTCCCGGTGGGATCTTCAAATCCCATAACACCACCAGAAAAGGTGCTGCAAAGCTCCGTCGTCTGGATTATGCTGAGAGGCATGGTTACATCAGAGGAGTTGTGAAGGACATCATTCACGATCCTGGCCGTGGTGCTCCTCTTGCAGTTGTGACCTTCAGAGACCCATACCGTTACAAGCTGCGCCATGAAAACTTCATTGCCACTGAGGGCATGTATACTGGCCAGTTCGTCTACTGTGGAAAGAAGGGTGAGCAGATTACGAGCTTCCCTCTGAAAAAATTGAATACAGCTTGTGGAGACGTTCGTTTTGTGTCAATTTGTAGCTGTCACAATTGGGCAGTCTGTTCAGTGTTCTGGGTCAATTGCGATGCGGTATTCTACCCTCGATTGTTTATTTTGGAAATGTTTAAAAAATCATTAGTTTGTGGGAAATATTTTTAATAAATTAAAGGGGAAGTTAAGGCAAAAATCAAAATTTCACCAGTTGTAGTCTTCGGGGTGCTGAGTCGAATGGTCTTGGTCCGAGAAAGCTGAGACGCTCCCTTCCTACTTGAATCCCAATCGAACTCGCGCACTTCCACCGAAACTGGCTTACTGCGCCCTACTAGATAGGGATTTGTATGCAAAAGGTCACTAAAGGCGCCATTTCGTTCTTATAAAAGCACGGATGACCGCGATTGGCCCATATGTTGTAGTCTTTTGGACACTGAGTCGACTGGTTTTGGTCCAAAGAGGCTGCAATGCAGTGTTCCTCCTTTATTCCCAATCGAACATGGTTGAACAAGCGGTCACGTGCTCCTGGGTGCCCAAATCACCTGGTCACCACGCCAGCAGGCGACACCTTTCACACCAAGGTTCAACTCGAGTGACAGGACTGCACCCAAAAAAGGTCAAACAGGCTAGTAAGTTGTACCCTGCAGGCACGGTGACCAGGTGACTGGCGTACGCAGGAGCACGTGACCGCTTGTTCAACAATGTTCGATTGGGAATAAAGGAGGAACGCTGCATCGCAGCCTTTTTGGACCAAAACCAGTCGACTCAGCGTCCAAAAGACTACAACATATGGGCCAATCGCGGTCATCCGTGCTTTTAAAAGAACGAAATGGCGCTTTTAGTGACATTTTGCATACAAATCCCCATCTAGTAGGGCGCAGTCACCCAGTTTCGGTGGAAGTGCGCGAGTTCGATTGGGATTCAAGTAGGAAGGGAGCGTCTCAACTTTCTCGGACCAAGACCATTCGACTCAGCACCCCGAAGACTACAACTGGTGAAATTTTACTTTTTGCCTAAACTTCCCCTTTAAATGTACACTCCTTACTTGCAATCAGTGACATGCCAAGGTGCACTTTTGTGTCTCCACGAGTATCTTGTTGTATGTGCTAGTGCTGTTCACTCCTTTGGGAGATTTGTACTCATTCACATTATCCTTGTTATTTGAATCACTCTGGTGTACAGCCTCGTTGAACGTTGGAAACTGCGCGCCTTTGGGCTCTCTGCCTGAGGGTACCGTTGTCTGCAACGTTGAGGGAAAGGCTGGTGACCGTGGTGCGCTTGCCCGTGCCTCTGGAAACCATGCTATCGTGATTTCTCAGAACCCTGATGCTGGCAAAACCAGGATCAAGCTACCATCTGGCTCCAAGAAGGTTGTGTGCAGCGCCAGCCGTGCCGTCATCGGTATTGTTGCTGGTGGTGGACGTATCGACAAGCCTCTCCTCAAGGCAGGTCGTGCATACCACAAGTACAAGGTCAAGCGTAACTGCTGGCCTCGTGTCCGTGGTGTTGCCATGAACGTAAGTTATCACATTCCTATTCCTACTTTCCTCCTTAGTTTGTATAGACTTAGAGAAGGCAGCTATCACCTGTGCCTGTGGTGAAGTACAACGGTACCGTAGTGTCTTGTCTAATGGCTTGTTTGGAATACAAGCCTGGTTTTCAAGATGCACTGGAGATGCATTAACCTTGTTTTAATGTTGATGTACATCGAAATACCTGATCTCACTGACATCAGCTTCTACAGGAATACGTCCAGTTTTTAATACATACCTCTATGGTGCATCTGTATGCAACTCTAGCATCAAATTCATGTAATCAAGTAATAGATTACGAATGTCACTTCCTTTACCTACCCATGTGACTTAAATTTGCTGCTATTACGCAAAAAACTGGAGCGTGTTGAGTGCATAAAGCATTCTTTTTGTTGTCTATTGTGCAGTCCTTTCTGTGGTTCTCATATATTATTTCTTACTATGCTTTGTTCTCATGCAGCCGGTAGAGCATCCCCATGGTGGTGGTAACCATCAACATATTGGTAAGCCGTCAACTGTCCGTCGTAACACCCCCGCTGGTCGCAAGGTCGGTCTTATCGCTGCCCGTCGTACTGGTCGTCTGCGTGGATCGCGCAAAGAGAAGGACAGAGATTAAACATCTCATTCCACCCGACTTGCCAGGAAATAAATGCTTGAAAAAGAAGAATTTCCTGTGCTTTGGTTGTGAAGAGACACACTCGACCGTGTACGGTCTTGATGTATGTCTTTCCCTCGCTGTCCAGTTGTGGTTTAAGATTACCCTGCGGTAGTGGGATTCTTGCATGCAGACTGATGGCCGCATAACCATGATAACCCTCGGATATTGCACCTGTGTGGTTGCAGAATTTCACATCACATGACAACCCGTGCACATTTTTGCCATGTATTAAAGATATCAAAGCGAATATACCGTTAGCAACTGTTCGTAAATATTATGGCTGAGTTGGGATGCATTTTCAAAAAAATCTTCGGTGTTCAGGTGATACTGTAAATCAACGAATTTTGGCCGGTGAGAAACTCTGGCCGATCTCGAAATGAAACTTTTCGCTGTCATTTAACTTTGACCGATTGGGGTTTTCAAAGAGTAATCGATTGGTATTTGTTGCCCTCACATGCAGGCATGGCTCGGTCATGCATCATTTGCCTCTATGACAAATTTTGGCCTGCGATTTACTTTGTCCGGTTGGTACCCAGCGGCGCAATCAGCGAAATTAAATCGCCAGCGAGTGCATAAACAAGAATCTGGCCCATAGAAAAGAGATCACAGTTGCATACTAGTCTTGTTTATGGACTCTTGCTTACATGTACTTCGAAGTACTGGGTAGGCATGTGCAGTACGAGTACCGGCATGTATTTAACTGTACATGATGTCATCTGCGACTTTGCAAATCCATTCCTAAAATGCGATAATACTCATAAAAAGGGCACACTTCAGGAACATCTTGAAAGTTTGCGAAAATGCGTGGCCTATACACATAGCAATAATGACACAAAGGTGCAAGTGCGAGAACTCAATAAGCGTGACATGTAGTGTGACAACAAGAGACAACCACTGGACATAACTAACGAGGTTTTGACGACCTACATTACAGCCTATGTGTGAATTTAACTTGCTTCTGTATACATTCACACAAAGAAACCCAACCTTTGCAAGCAGAAGCAAATTAAATTCACTCTTATATTATGCTGTTAGGTAGGTCGTCAAAACCTCATCATTGCTACAGTATGTGTATAGGTCACGCATTTTCGCTGTTTACTTTAGCTATATTCTTCTTTGCGCTGTTTCACCACCTCCTTACTGTACTTAATCCACTGTTCCTGTTCCTTTTCCCTTGCCTGTATTTCACCTGATGAGAAGGCTTGAAAGTATACTTGTGAAACCAAAAACTTTCAAGATGTTCGTAAAGAGCCTGAAGTGTGTCCTTTTTATGAGTAATATCAAGAGTCCATAACTCTTGCAATTTCAATTTGGACTTCACGGAGAATTTCAAAGTTTTAGGAAATTAGAGGCCACATGCCACGTACTGCTCTTTTCTCTCCGAAACTCAACACTTGCAAGCCAGATACGGTATGAAATGTGACTGATGATTTTTTCTTTCTTTCATATCTGGCTTGCAAGTGTTGAGTTTCGGAGAGAAAAGAGCAGTACGTGGCATGTGGCCTCTAATTTCCAAAACTCTTGTTAATAATATCAAATTTTTAATAGGGCAATCCCCACCAGGCCTTTTACAGTGTACCCTAGGAAGCAAGGGTACTATTCTATACCCCTCTACCGTGGCCCTACTTGTAGGTCCTCAAGACAAGGGTAGCATGGGTACCCGACTACCCGTGCACACCACTAGTAATCACCGTGAAGTCGTGTATAAAGGCCGAGCGCGGCTTGACTTTTTGGGGGAATTTTTTCTGGCTAGCTTCTATTGGCTGTTGCCCATATATCCCTTGCACCAACACCATGATTCTCTTCTTTCTTAGCGTAGCTCGTATCCATATCCAGTGAATGGAATTCGAAAGCATTTAGCAGTAGCAGATTATCAGCTATATTTTTTATAGCGTAAGAAAGAAAGTCAAGTGGTGAACACTGGACTGAAAGAAATTTTGAAATAAGTACAGCAAGAGCAAATTGCATTTTACTGATTTATAAAATTAACATAAAAATATCTTTTTTTGTAAAACAAAATATCCTGAAGACCAATCGAATGCCTGGTTGGTCACACAGCTCATGAGCTTAGGATCCTAGAAAATAGAAAATGTATGATAGCTAAAATGGTATGTATCCTGTTATTAGGATAAATATTTTCATGGCCATGATCATTCAATGTTCTAAGGCAAAAGAGTTTTGAAGTGTACACACACACACACAGAATAAAGACAATGAAACAACGCAGCTAGCTATGAATTCAAATAGATTTGCATTATCGATATCAGTACAGTCCTAGCGGCATTTCAGGAACCTACGACACGGGTTTCACTACAATAACTAACAAAAGGGGAACTTGAACAACGCATTTGCTGACACTACAAATACGTGGACTGGTTAGCATAGACGACCACTCTGCTGTGCCCGCTCTCTGCCAGAGGGGTCTTTTCCGTCATGGACGAAACCAGCTTGCCAGTCGAAGAACCCGAGCGTATAAGAGTAACCTCAGCAGTGCCGGCAGCCATGTCACCTCCATCATCATCGTTCATATCAAACTGGTGGTAAGAGCTGGAGCCACCAGAAAACTTGTGGCCAAAGAAGATGTTCAAGGAGATGAGAACCAGAGCCCAGAAAAACCACTGCAAAGAACACAGAAATGAAACACGATTGATTGTAGCCTTGTTCGACGGTCTTGTTATGCTGATGGCAGTTCAAGTCTTTGAAACAATTCAACCAAATACAGTCAGACCTCGCTTATCCGGTCCTCGTTTATCCGGATCCCTCGCCATCCGGAAGAAAATCGCTGGTTACCGATGTGCAGCATATGTTATGCATACAACATAACCGGACCTCGCGATCCGCATACCGGTGCATGATTTTGTGTACAAACTGGTTAAAATGTGTACAAAAAGCTTCGTAGTATCCGGTAGCATGTGGCTTGCAGAAGCTAGAATCAGGGAGTTGTACAGGCGAATGAGGTCCTTGATCTGCTGGGTGCATGTGGACAGCACTCAGTTGCATGCACTTGTCATTTTTCTCGCTTGTTTTACATGTTGTGCACGCTAGTTGTACTGCATAGGACCCGTCTACATGTATGTACGATGTCACTGCTTTTGATATGCCACATGCATTATACAGTATGTGTGTTCAGTTATCCGGTTCCTTCGCCTATCCGGATATTTTTGTGGAAAACAGATGTGTGCGGTTAAGCGAGGTCTGACTGTACTCGAAAAATAAATTTATAATGGGAACACTGTAAAAGTCTGTTGATATTAATTAAGTACGTACTTACTTTCGTGGTCATACCCGTGCTACGTTTTGGGCGGGTACTGATTTTCGGGCCTGGCATGTGTGTGGTAGAGAAGTCATTTTTCATGTAAATGTACAATAATCATGCTAAGAGCTGCATGTGCGAACCACACCGGTACTTATTTCGGGCAGTATGGCTGAACTTGAGTTCAACAGACAGAGTCAAGAGGATGAAGGGGGTATTTATTCCCGTAGCTATGCAGAAGACGTTACTTCAGTAACGTCTGGCGCTAGCCAGGGTCCACACAGCTTTAATTTGGTGTTTGTTTGTGTGTTTGTTTGTGTCACGCCTGGCGCTATCCGTATCTGACGGCAAAAAAACATAGGATGTTATAAATTTTTCAATTCTCCTTTTTTTCAGGCATATCCTGGGATTCGAACCCGCACTATCGCCCTCCATGCATTCCCCCATACACTTCGCATTCATACCGTATCATTCTTCCAAGTTGCGTTACGTTATTATCTTGCGTTTGAAAGCCCTATTTGAATATTGCGGGAAGCTGTATGTGGCCAGCTGTGTTTGATGGTACGGTACGGTACGGGAGACGGTGTCGTATTACCCTCGATCGTACCTGTCCCGTCCCTATCCCCTACCGTACCGTGCCATCAAAGACGGCTGACCACAATGCATATAACTCAAATAGGGCTTTCAAATGCAAGATCACAATGTGAAACAACTTGGAAGAATTAGTATGTATGCGAAGTGCATCGGGGGATGAATGCAGGGCGCGCGATAGTGCGGGTTCGAATCCCAGGTTATGTCTAAAAAAAAGGAATTTTTTAAAGAATTTATAACATCCCTATGCTTTTTTTTTGTCTAGGTCATCAAGGCAAAAAAGCATAGCGTAGGGCCCTGAGCTTCCAAGCTCTCTCGTTTAGGGCAGGTACTTATTTACGGACGGTATTCGTACAGAGAACTGTGTATTCTACGTGTCACAATCGTATCATGTGGGTGGGCACACAATACAGGTCACAGTCGAACCCACTTTAAATAGGGGCCGTCCGTAAATACATGTATTTACTTAGAGACGTCTAACAGGCGTTTCTGGTGGATGGGTTCGCCTGCAAGGCGTTTCTCTAAAAAATACATTTCGGAGTGCATGCATACCATAGTCCATACCGCGTGTGTATACATGTACGTACATGATGTAGCACTGCTACAGCTAATGCAGGTAGGCGTTGAGAGTCTAGTGTTTAAACCGAACACAGATTCTTCGAACGAATAATCTATCGAATAATTTCGCCCTCCATCGAACGAATAATCTATATTCTATCATACACATGATGGCATTTTTCAACCTTTTTTCAGCACTTTTTAAGTAGTTTAAAATTTTTTTTTTCCTGATTATCAGATTTTGTTATGTGGAGGTGCAAAACCGGTTAACCTGTGCCGCCAAGAGTACATAACCCCCCAGAGTGTGCAACGCCTGATACAGCTCTGCATAGGGTCTTGGTCGAAAGTGGTCAAAGACCGAAAATCACATTCACTGCATCCATGTTTCCCTCGTATGGAAAGAACAGAAGTATTACTAGATACCGATAGGAGATTAAAACTTGGAGAAGAGTTTGAGAAGAAATACTACGAGCAAATCTACGCAGTGCAAATATCAGTAGGTACCCGGAAGAAATACTACGAGCAGATCTACGCAGTGCAAATATCAGTAGGTACTAGGTACCCGGGTCAGCACTGAGCATAGATCGTTTTTTTTTTCGATTTCTGATAATTCCTACGACTATTCGATTATTCGTTCACCCCACGAATATTCTAAATTATTCGATTATTCGATTATTCGTTTCAACACTAGTTGAGACGCACTACACTGCACGCGTCACAGCAGAGTAGACAGGGACACATGCTCTGTACTCCCAGGAACGACTTGTAGGTGTGATTTGGTGCGTTATAAACGAAAACTGTTCTCTCCAAGGGTCAATTTTGTATGGGTATATGTGTGCATAGCAGGGTGTTTATTATGAGTGGTACTTTCTGCAGTTTTGGGGGCGTTTCTGGGGGTGGGTGGGTGGATCAAGAAAGAAGCGCCTGTTAGACGTCTCTAAGTAAATACATGTATTTACAGACGGCCCCTTATAACGAACTCGCATATAGCGAATTCCGTATATAGCGAACCGTTGTTCACGTCCCTGTACGAACCCATACAAAATCGACCCGTTGTAACGAACCGTATCTTGAAGGGTAAAGCAAGTGTACTCATACGAGTAAAGATATGGGCCACATGCCAGTCACGACTTGCTGCTTGTATAGTGTGAGTGCCGTTTCTGTTAGTACAAACTTTGGCTATAAAGAACCAATTCTCCTGCACAATGGTGCTCCTTATATCAGGAGTCGACTGTGCACTGTACGGGTGGAACAACTTCTAACAGCTCTCTGCACCAGAAAAGGCAAAGCTCACCTGGCTGACTGCAGCAAAGAGTGTCTCACTCTCGTACGCCCACCACGGCGGGTCAGACTGCGACGCTTGATCGTACACCCACCAACCGATCATGCCGGCAGCTTCAATGGGATTGATGAACCTGTACAAGAAGGACACACATGTAGACAGCATGACCACCCGCAGCACTCAATGCGCACTGCACACACAAGTACAGCTGCGCTTGGTGAAGACTGACCCAAAGTGCAAAACTGGTGCTCTGAAACAGTTCTGGCTACATCACTCACTGCATTTGTAGTTTTTGTACATAGGCACGTCCAGCCACATCGGTACCATTTCCAGGGTGCTAAGGGCAGTGCAAGTCGAGGGCGGCAACTATGCCCTTTGGGTTGGAGTTCACCGAGTGCAACCGTACTACTACAGGAGCACAGTTTAGGATGGGAGGGGTTAGACTGCAGCACAGAGAAGGGTGCGACAGAGATGACTGCGGCAAGACTAGTGGCACCAATCCAGAGCAGGAAACCGTTGCCATACACCCCCACCAATAGCTGTCAACAGACCCGTTTCTGCAGCGGTTTCAAAAACAGGCCCAGCTCGAGACCGTCAGACGGGTGCCAGTACCAAGGCCCTGAAGGGTCAGGAACAGGCACGACAAATCTGAAGCACTGGAGCCAGTAATAAGCAGGATGAGAATCGTACACTGAGCCCTGCAGTGACAAGCTACTGTCTTCAACCTCGCAATGTGAGTCCTGGCAGAAATGAAGCATCTCATAGTAAACTGTACAGTGCATGCTTTAGAGTTGACATGCTCGCCATCATACCAAGGAGACGTTTGGGTCAAAAAAGCACCGCAGGAATTTATTTCGGGCTGGGGTTGAAAACTTCAACTGCCTCTCAATCCCGGGCCCCCGAGTATTCTAGGTTGTACTTATGTATTCTCAGAGTAGGGCTAATTCCAGAAAATACTGAAATTACTTTTAAAAACCTTGACTACACGAATATGCCAGTGCAAGAACAGGCGAAAACAGTCATGCACTCTTTTAGCACTCACGTCACAAGAAATGCCCAGAGAACCGGCAGCTTCCAGTCACCCATTCCGTACTGTAAGAGGCAGGGAAAAAATGGAAATGATTGAAACATCAGCTGAGTGCACTTGAAGAGTTTAGAAGCAAAACGCGACATATCCACTTGTGTGTGGGTTGCCTGCATCACAGGTCTCAACAAACGGTGCGATGAGGACCGGGTTCTAGTTGACTTGAGCTAGTCGCGGATGGAACAGGAGTGTTTGAGTGGATCTGGGACAGTTCACTCACAGACACTGCACATACCATCATCACATGCACGTGGGTGATGGTGCGCGCTGTAGCTTTGACAACGGGCAGATCGTTTCCTTGCCACGTGACTCCCGGTCGACTTGCTCTCAGTTCGTGGCACGTTTCTCTCGTGCTCATTCTTGACATTGTCCTGGGCTTGACCAGGTGCTAGTAGCCAGTGATTGGCAACTCCCTGCGATTGAGGTAAGACAAGAATGCTTCCAAAAATCGTGCTACACTCCCCTCCGAGGAATTGGGAGAGTGCTCCGTAGGGGGGGGGGGGGGGGGGGGAAGAAGGAGGAGGAGAAGGATTTCCTACCACTCTCCATTGAAAACAAATTGTTCGTGCTCCTGGAGCTCCTGGATTTTCTCACATGAAGGTCTGGTACTTACCTCATTCACCACTTCTTTGCGGAAGCGGTTTGCTCCGGCCATCATGTTGAGGCAGCCGTTGCCTTGACCAACGTGAGTGCCGTACCAGAAGACCAGAAATATCAGACACATTCCCGACAGGATGAGACCAAATCCCCATACAAAGTCCTGCAGAACAAGACAACAATGAAAGAGAGAGAGAGAGAGAGAGAGAGAGAGAGAGAGAGAGAGAGAGAAAGAGAGAGAGAGAGAGAGAGAGAGAGAGAGAGAGAGAGAGAGAGAGAGAGAGAGAGAGAGAGAGAGAGAGAGAGAGAGAGAGAGAGAGAGAGAGAGAGAGAGAGAAAGAGAGAGAGAGAGAGAGAGAGAGAGAGAGAGAGAGAGAGAGAGAGAGAGAAAGAGAGAGAGAGAGAGAGAGAGAGAGAGAGAGAGAGAGAGAGAGAGAGAAGAGAGAGAGAGAGAGAGAGAGAGAGAGAGAGAGAGAGAGAGAGAGAGAGAGAGAGAGAGAGAGAGAGAGAGAGAGAGAGAGAATTGTACATTAAAATACATGTAGACAATGAGAGAAAGAACACAGAAGCTAAGAAGCTAGCCAATCGCCTTCAGGCTCTGGGGAAGACAAACTGCTCAATGGAGAAACATGGGTCAAAGCATGGCAAGCGCAGATCACGATGAGGGGATGAGGACAAACCTGATTGACGAGCACATTGATGTTTAGGGACGAGGGCAATCCCAGCAGTGCAACCACAACAGCCACGCATGGCAAGGCATACTTCCGCTTGGCTGCAAACAGGGACACGATAGAAGGAGAACAGAAGACGGAGCACAATACTCAATAGTGACACAGCAACACATACCCAAAGTGCTCCTTTTGCGCTACAGTGGTATATGTACAAGTGTACTTGACGTATTAGAGAGGTTTTGCATTCCGAATTTCGCAATTATTTTCGGAGTGTGGCGGCAAGAGTCGAAAAAGTAGTCGAGCTTTCGGAAGTGTGGTGGCGAAAGTGCATGGTTTTCCGAAAATGGATTTTCGGCTCTTTCCTGTTTGGGAGCGCATATTTGAATATTTTTCATGTGTGTATTTTTGTTTTCTGTTGCTCTCGCTGATTATATTTGAAAAATTTCCACGTGTGTAGTTTTGGTTTTTGCTGGTTTTGCTGCTCTCACCATGTTGACTAGATCTTCTCACACTCCATCACACTCTATCTTCCTTTGCCATGGAGCCTACTGACAGTAGAAGACAGTAGTTTGTCAACCTCGTCTTCAGCCGTTGGATCACTCGGCCCACCATCAGTCCGTCCTCGTCTTCGAACCGCACCCAAATTCAGTTTGACCTGCCCATGGATTTGATCCTGCTCAGGCAACTCCTATTTTGTGCTCAACCCCTTTGTTCGCGGCTCTGTGGGATCCGAGTAGACTGCAAAAGTTCTAGCCTCATCTGACCCAAAGTTTGCTTCCACACGCTGCATGCTAGCTGCTGTTGGACCAGCACGCCTCAAAACCGAATTTGCAAGATTCGGACGCAAAAAGTTTTCGGTTTTGGCGCCTTCGACGCTCTCCATTTTGTTTTGCATGGCAATCCTTGGAAACGAAGTTGAATCAGATTTTCGGAATGCAAAACACTGAAAATGCCGTTTTTCGGCACGCACTTTTTTTCGGAAAGCACAGTCGAAAAACATTCCGAAATTCGGAATGCAAAACCTCTCTATTATCTCCTTTTCCTAGTTCACTGTCTCAACCATTTCGCTTTCCTCTCCATATTGCCTGCCTAGATGTTGTGTAGTCCTTCCTTCCTCTTTCTAGGCTCCGTTGTTTGCCATTGTTTTATCAGGTCATAATTCCGCTCAAACAGGTGAAGTAGAATAACAGCTACAGCACGGACTACTTACCACTCTGCATGTACAGGTTCCTGCACGAGTACGAGGGCAGTACCGCGGAATCCAGCCCGCGCCGCGATAGCGGCAAGGGCTGGATGAACAGCGGTACTGGCCGAGTATGAGTGACTGGAACGTGTTTCCCGTGTGCACCCAAGCCAAATAAAGAGATTCATGACAGACACACGTACACCTGCATTGTGTTTTGTGATTGTTTTTTGTACTTCTTGAAGTAGTAGTCCATAGTGCTTTTTTTCTCGTGGTGCCATTGACATTGTCGACTGGGCATCGGGCATTCTGGCTGTTCTGTTCCTACGGATTTTTCCCACGTCTTGATCGGAAACCTCGGCGGGTCTTGCAGGTTGCTGAGCATTGCGCACTTTGGTTGAGGCTCATCCGGCTCGTCCAAGATCTCCTTCGCGAGCGACTCCGCAGTAAAGGTTCCGTCTCTTCCTCAACTTTTCGGAGGAGCTCACTCACATTGCCAATATCGTTCAACAAAGGGGCTTCTTTTCTCACAGTTCCAGATCAAATGTTGGAGCGCCATGATGACAGTTGTGGTTGCAAACAGTCGCTCTTCTGCTTTAGTTATTTTATTAGTCAGCTCTTTTTTTTGATGTTTTTGGTTTTACACTTAGTCGCCCTTTCCGCGCAATCCGGTGCCTTGTATTTTATGAAACATGCGGCAAGTAACCAATGAAAGACCATGAAGTAGAGAGTCAGTCCAGTGGCTACTGCCCGTCATCAAGTGACGACGGGCAGTGGAATCCGTTCCTGCCCGTCGTCACTTGACAACGGGCAGTGGATCCAGTTCCATCACCAGTTTGAGCAGGCAGGACAGCGCTTTCCAGCACGTGCTGTTTGATCTGTCATTGGTCAACTCCAAGGCGACAATCACGTGACATACGGGAAATTCAAATTTACAGCACCACCATAGCATTCTGCAAAGGCTTCCCGATTTTCCTCCATGATTGTCTAAAGGGTTTGCCACTTACCACCAAAGTCTTCCAACGTTCGAATGACCAGCTCCATCTGTGCCACCATAGAGCTGAGGCCAGCAAAGACCAGGCACAGGAAGAAGAAGACGGCCAAGGCTCGCCCACCAGGTAGCAAGTTGTACAGCGTTGGTATCCTAAGCAGCAGAGAGAGAGAGGAATACCAGGAAGAGAAGTCAGAGAAATTCGGATCCTTCACTCTTGAATAACGCCGCCAACTGCAACTGAAGTGTGAAACACGGCACTGGCATGAACATTTCACGCGTACACCATGCTCAGCCCTTAGGTCGAATAGATCACTTTTCACTTCTCGCTGTTTTCGATGACTGTGTTGCAATTCCTCTTGATGCTCTTCGAAGTTCACCATTATTCCTTGCAAAGTGTACTATCATGTTGTCTGTTGCAAATAGTAAAGAAGTTCCAAACAAATTTTTTATTTACAACAACAGCAAGAAGGCTCCATTGTGTCAGTAACAACAAAACAATTCATATCCTTCCACACCATGGTTCTGCCTTGATGAAAAAAAGGTTTGACAGGCGCTTGATGAATTCAATACGCACCGGTAAGTTAGTCTGTTGAATCTTTTTTCAAAAATTGTGTATGCACGACTCCTTCTACATGGCCCATTGGATGTCAGTGATCCCAAATTCAATTTCCAATACTTCGAAGTAGTAGCAACACTACTCCCAATACGCATACGTACCATATGAACGTCAGGCCGGTGTTGGCTTCTCCGTTAGATGACAGGATTTTGACGATCTTCTTGAGGTCCTCCGGCTCATCTGGATTGAGATGTTCCTTGGCTACTTGGACGTGGAACACAGTAGCCATGGTTGTCATAGCGCTGACCAAACTGTGTACACAAAGAGTCGAGACATACAAGCAAACAGGCATAGGGATTAGGGACACATGACATTGAGAGTCAGTTGGTCAGACAGATGGACAGACGGACAGGCAGATAGACAGACAGACGGATGGACGCAAAAAAAATAAAAGACGCCACACAGCAGGAGCAAGGCAGAATGATGGCAGACCACTCTCGCTTTAGCCTTACCCAATGCACCTTCACGCCACGGTTTCTACGCTTTGCTGAAGGATGGAATTCTCTCCTACCCGACTTCTGCAAGGCAGCCTCTTTTGCAACAGCTAATGGCCTATAATGCTGCGTCATTTACTTCACGCATACATGTATGCCTAGGGTAACCTGCAACAAGACACATAGTCTGTGGGGACTTCCCTTGTAACATAAATACAATACAGTGAAGCCTGTCTAATCCGACCGCTCAAGGGACCTTCAAAACGTGGTCTCTGTAACCAGGTGGTCTCCTCATCCAGGGTCATTTGACTGGAAATAGCATCCCTTGGTCATAGTTTCAGTGGTCCTCTTGGACAGGTGGTCACCTTGACAGGCTTACAGTACATACAATCATGTACATGATACTGATGAATAGCACAAGTACACTAGTATCAGAGTTCTGACGATCCGTGTCTTCTTCAGGACTTTACAAATCTAACCTGTACCAGCTAGACATTCAGCTAGTATGCCACTGAGAGTGAAGGCAAGCCTGTTCAAGCTAGATTACGACACTGTACGAACGACACAACACAAACGTACCTGACCACGTTGTTGCACAGGGGTATTAGGCAGCCAAACTTGACAACTCCACTCTTGCGCGGCATGTAGATCGAATAGACTATGAACAGACCAGCCCCGGCACCTGCACGGCCACAAGCATATCATCAAGTAAAGAAAAACAACATCACTACTAGTGGTGACAGTCATTTTCTTCTCTAGACTTTTCCCGCTTGCATCTTTCCCTCAAACAATTGAATATCACTGCTACATTATAGAAGAAAACCATAGGTTAGTGGTAGAGCATTGCTGGCCATAGCGAGGGTCCCTGGTTCGAGTCCTGGTGGTGGCAGTCAACTTTCTTCGCCGTGCCGAAAAATGCTTGCATCTTCCTTCACGATGATGACAGTATCCTGCGAAAGTATCGGTAGAAGATCTATAATAGAACTACCCATGATATTATAACGCATCAATGCTAGGCAAAACTAACCTGTGTCCCAAGCATTCTGTGATATGGCATCCACCCACAAGCGAGCCTTGCCAAATTGAGCTGCAGCCAGGAAACACAAGTTGTAATACCAGACGCACACAAACACATCAGAATCCAAAACAATCTAAGCAGAGGCTCCAAGAGCACTATTAAAAAGACTGTTGAGAAAGTAGTCAACTAGATTGTCCAACTACTTGAACTTACACGGCCATGCAAGAATTACATCACACCCAGTCTCTGGGAGAGCGGTTTCACTGTCTGTATAGCCACGTGTACATGTAGGTCTCTAAGCACTAGTTGTGGGACACAGCACATGCACATGTAGGTCTAAGCACTAGTTGTGGGACACAGCACATGCACATGTAGGTCTAAGCACTAGTTGTGGGACACAGCACATGTACATGTAGGTCTCGAAGCACTAGTTGTGGGACACAGCACATGTACATGGCTTACACCATTCTGGCCGGAAAAGATACTTGACGCCCTCGATAGCATCTTGCAACGTCATAGCGTAGATGAAGGAGCCAAAGACGATGGCCAACAGGATCGGAACAAAGATCATGTTGACCTTCTCAAACGTGCTAACACTCCTCGAAATGATGAGCGCCACAAAGAGAACACTGCAGCAGTGAGTCAGGACGGGGTAGTAACTGTTCTGCTCGCACAAACACATGGCAACAAACACCAAGAAATGAGTACACTTGTTACAATCATCAGTTTCAGAAGAACCAGAGCCCTGGCTGAACAAAGGGTTTCAATAGGAGAGCAGTGGGCACAGTTACAACATATTCACAACATGCAAAGCAACGGTGTATCACCGGGATTTCAGGTGACCGGGCCAAATGGGATACTTGACCGGAAATGAACATTATTGATGAAAAATCCCGCTCTGCACGGATTGGGTGGGTGGGTCAATGTTTTTGAAATATGGCCTGACCGGCGGGACCGGGCGCTACAGCCTTGCAAATACAGTACACATTGTAGGCATAAGGCTGAGATGTGCAGGTGTCCCTCATTGCATTATGAATGCCATAACAAGAGAACTTAGATCCCCACTGAAAAAAGGACATTCCATCCAAAAATTGAATAGGGGTTCAACGATGGCCAACGCCTTCCCGGGTCACAAAAGGAGTTTGCTCTGCACCAAGTAGAACCTGATCTTGAGGGCGTGGTTTCCTGCTAAAATGCTCTTTGATGACGTCGGCAGTGCAGCGCCTACACACAGGTTTAGGTGGAACGTGAACAAGGAACCCAATTCCTGGAGCCCCGAAACATTCGTTATTCCCAAACTGCAGTGGGTGTGATATCTTAGAGCTAGTATTAGAATGTCCGTCTGCTCTCTTTGGTACAGGGATAGTTTTCTCTTTTCTCTTTGCACATACTTCTGGAGTACATCACGTCTGGTTCTGTGTTTTTATAAAGTACTGTCTGACGACCTTTTAAAAGACCTTACCGACATTGAATTGAAGATTTCCGTTGACGCTTCGACAGTTTCCGGTAGAGGGAAAGCAATGACGTGTATAAAATAGTACATGCACCATCCGAGCACAACCGAATAGTAGCAGCTACAGAAGAAAAAGAGGCACGGAGCACCCAGCAAAGCATTAAACACACGCGCATGCGCGCGCACACACACACACATGCACACACACACACGCGCGCGCACACACATACACACATGCACACATACAATCTGGCCTCACTGTGCATGCATATGCTTCCGAATCAATACAACCTGTAAGGAAGCAGTCTAGTCAAGTGGAATCAGCAACACAGTTATCAGTATGCATCCCCTCCACCCCCCCCCCCCCCCCCCCCCCACACACACACGTGTACCACACATGGCAACACACATAGAGCAGTTGAGGACGCTGCCAAGACATGTACTTCAGTCAAGCAAAGCGTATAGGTTATAACTTATAACTACACACTTAGTATAAAGTTTCCACACGGTTCGTACCAAATGCCCAGGTTGACCATGAAAACCCAGCCTCCGACCCAGCGATAGCCCTTGCCCAGCATCACCCCGAAGGACTCGACCGGGCCGCGGCGTGTGAAGCGACCAACACTGTACTCGATCAGGATGACCGGTATACTCCATAGCATCAGGAACATGAACCACACGATCAGGAAGACAAGGCCACCTGCACAAAACAGATCGTGCGCACATGCAGCAGTCCCGGGACGCACAAACAGAGCACATTGTGGCAAACAACAATTGCAATTTTTTAAATCACATGTGCCTTGAGTACAGGCTAATTCGCTGCACTATTGGTGCACTTTTCACCTGACGCAGTCAAAGCCCATTCTCACGTCAAAATCTTGTAATAAAAAACACCAACACAAGAATGATACACAGTACAGTTGCATACATAAGCGGGCAATGAAGCACTCACATGTTGTGTATGTACAACTGTACATGCACCGTCAACTGCTCATATGCCAGCTTCCAATTTTCGGTATACATGTACTAAAAAAGGTTGAAGAAAGGCTGCTTATCCCTGTTGGGCCGATATGAAAGCGTACGCATAAAAAATGTACCTTGAACAGTACAACGTTCCTTTGTCAGCAGGAAATTGAGATTATTACGTCCGAAATCTACATTGTACACGGGCCCCGTTGCGCAGAAGCCAATGGTATGATCAGATACGATAAGGTTTCTTTTTGAGGCTTACACAGGGTCTAGGGCATTCTGTGAGCAGCAAAATGTTGATGGTACACACATGGGAAATTTTTCAAGGAAGGAGTCTTTATCGTCACCAGCCTAGGTCAATATCAGAGACTGGTTCCTTGTGTTGCATTGGAGTGCAGTGGCAGTCGTGTTCGTTCTTTTTCAGAATGGTCATGGACATTGTTTGAGTACTCGAGCTCCGGGTCTGTGATCGCGTTGAATTGTCTCTCGTGCCTGTGTAGTTCCCTTTGTATGGCAATTTGGAAACCACCGTGATATCCTGCCTCTTCGTATTGCTTGAAACCCTTTCGTTTCACAGTCTCACAGCACTGACAAAGACCTTCGTTGAGCTCTTGCTGCTTTACTTTTTTCCTTCAAGTCACAGGTGATGCTCACTGACTTCAGACATTCTTCGAACACTCGCATCCATAAAGCTGTTGTTGCGTCGATTTCGGCATACATGCAGTCAAGAGCTCTTCCAGGTCCTTATCTGTTATCGAAGAAATTTTTTTGGCGGGTGGCTCCATATTTGGGAAACAAGTAGGTAGACACATCACAAAAAAGGTATTTTGAAAGTACAGTTGAACATCAATTATCCGACCACCACCTCTGGGCAGCGGGCCCTGGGCATGGGTTTGGGTAATGTTCCGGATAAGGAAAATCTCACCACAGGCCGATACCTGTGTTCGGTATATCACAGTATCCTGTATACAGTGGTACAGACAGCGAGTGCGCGCTGCAGCAACTAACTTTTCGTGCAAGCTCCCATTCGAAAATGCGTAGCCTGAGCCATGTGCGGTTCGAAAACTCATTCCGGATGATCGATGTTTAACTGTAGGTGCATGCCAAACAAAGTACTGTACCGCAAGAGCGCCCCATCTCACGGCAGTGCCCCACTTTGACTTTACAGCCAGGAAAAGAAAAATCCTACGGCGGAGTACAACTTCAAGTTGTAAGTTTGTACGGTCCGAGAACCGTAGTGTACTAGGGTCACACATAGCATGGTCTTGTGTGGAGTTTGCATCCGTTCAAAGATAAACTGAGAACAGGACTGCAGCACATACAATGGGTGTCAAAAGTATGCGTAGTATAACCAAGAGTACATAAGCTACCAAGACTTGGCAAGAGTGTGCAACTCCTGATACCCTTTCTATGGGGTTCGCTGACGGCGAAAACTCACATTGCGTGGTGTAGTGTTTCCGTTGCACGTTTCCAGCCCGCTTTTAGCGAGCAGCAGAGTAATAAAAAAAGCATTCCCTAACAGAAACTCACTGCGCGTATGCAACTCCTCAGCATGATCATGGCAGATATTCGGATTGTGCGCGCTATCCTTTGATGTACGTAGTCCAAAACGTACATTATTATAATTTATTGTATTTTTAATAGGGCATTATTATAATTTATTGTATTTTTAATAGGGCATTCCCACAGGCCTAAGGCCTTCTTACGGGGTACCCTATATGTACATGAAACACGTTATGGAGGTTTTAGCCGTTGGATACCCCATATGCAGAGCTACACATTCATGGGAGCCTATTTACACTTGGTTACTAGTAACCTACAGACAGGAGTCAGGACACGTACCACCTTCACAACACGGCCACGAAAGGACGAGGTGGTGAGGCGCTCTCGCGGTACTTGCGCAACCCACCTCATCGCAGCTGCACCAGGAATGGAGCGGTAGCGACTGGGTGCGCATGCACGCCACCCCTAAAATGGATGACGGGCATGCGCAGCCAATCGCCACCGTACAAACCTGACGCAGCTGCACTGGGCTGCAAGAGCTCACACAAACAGGTTTTCCTACATAACTAGTTGTAGGCACTTTATTGTGCCATCAATGCCACTGTGGGGAAAGTCGCTCATTGGCTGCAACCATGGATATGGTACGGTAAAACGTGAAAGTACATGTCACGTGAATCAAGGCTAAATGTACCGGTTGCACAATGGTTTAATGCACACCATGTGTTGAAGATACGGGTATATTACTGTACAAGCAGTCATGGTCATTGTTGAATCTTACCAGTATCACCTGCATTGTTCGCAACGATTCTTGGGAATCTCCAAATATTTCCAGTCCCCACAACACATCCCAGACACGATAAGCATAGAGCTATCGTATTGGAGAACATAGGCTGAATAGAACCAAGAGAAAAATCACTACAATAGTACATAAAGGGATATCAAAATTCCGAAATTCAATTTGACCTCCCCATTGCTTCTTACTGGTGGGTCGTGCGCCATCGTTGCCTCGATACAACTGGTCGCCAACTTCCACGGCCAGATGCTCCAGAGGTTTTGATGGATAAGCCTTACAAGTTCCTCTCTAGAGGATTCGGACTCCTGGCATCGTACGGTAAATGTAGCACCTGTAGCCAATTTAAAAGCTTTGCAGTACTCTCACACAGCCGACATTAATCTATGGAGTTCTGGACACATGGTGGTAGGGAAACAGATGGTTTGAAGTTTTTTATTATTTTGTTGGCGCTAGTGCAACTAGTGGCAGTGCCGTAGTGGTGGACAGGGACGTCAAGCTACTACATGTTGTAGCTATCTCAAAACTCGTGTTGGTCCACACTCCACAGACTCCATCATTCAAATCCGGGGCTGGCTGGCGTCTACCAGGTCTACCATGGTCTACAGTACAGGTCTACCATGGTCTACAGTACGGTATAGCGGTAGCGCATGCAAGACGTAGCATGCATGCAGGTGTAGAAGGATACCGTGGGACGTGGGATCCATGTGCATGTGTGGAGTATATGCACGCATGTCGTGACTCATCAAATCATCAGCTTGCATCTACACAATGATTGTGTGTATATCGCCATTGCATATTGTCGGCTAGCTGTCATCACGACATCAGATCATGTCATGGTCACATGTGTCTGGATCGAGGAGTCAGGACTCAGGAGTTACGCTCGTGAGACTCATATGATCAGATCTTCTATGATAGATCACATCACATTCACAAGCATTGAATTAAATATTTGAAGCAAGAGTACATGTATACGCAACCCCATATGTACTCTTGATTGAAGCAACCACCACACAGCACAGTCTCTTCCCTGTTCCAAGCCAGGTAGGGATGAACAACAAGTCATACAATCATACTCTTGGTAGTAACAATGAGTTCAGAAGAGCTTGGGGTATTCAGGACCGGCGGCAGCAATTTTTGGTTGGTCCGGCCATACTGTAGCCTTTCATACTTTGTGTACGGTACGGCGAGTAACCATGACCTCCTAGATCCTCAGCAGTACACATGTGTCAGCTGCCAAAAATCTGGTCTGGCCATGCTGGGCTGACCAACCGGACCAGTTCTACCGTCCCTGCGAAAACCAGGGAGTCGTAAAGTACGACGCCCTGGCGAAAACTACTAGTACTTCTTGAATGGATTTCATGCATAAACTATTACTTGGCCCCCTACTGTAGAGATGCTGTAAGAGTTGGATACGCATGTGTCCATGCGCACTTGTGACACAGGCGCAGGTCATGTCAACGCCACAGGCTTCACAGTTTTTTTCGCAACCACCCTGGGAACAGTGAGCGGCTCAGCCTGTCTAGAACCTCCGCCATGAGCCCTGCCACTGAACTGAACACACATGAGGCTGAAGCTCAGTGAAATCTGACAATGGACAATGGCAGGTGTTTGCGAGGAGGAGATAATTTCGCAGTTCCAAAAACAGGTTCAATGCATGCAAATTTGAATTCCGGAAAGAAAATTATGCGAAAATATCAGGATACTAGAGCTAGAATTAATTGATAATCTTTTACAATGATTGTGAGCCAGTGAAATGAAGAAAATAGTTTCACAACACATCGTAAAATGAAGATGATGAAGTAGTGGCCAGCTGAGAAGCTGGTCAACTCTGCTGGCAAAAGGGTGTGGGAAATCTATACACAGTGTAAAAAGGGGGAAAGAGAGAGTGAGAGAGAGCAGGGAGCAACATGCGGTATAGGCAGCAAGCATCCAACACGATTCACCGCCAAGACCACAGGAAATAGCACAAGCGGCCAAAGAATCACCCAAGCTTTCCTCGCAGAGTTCAGTATAATGGGAGAACAGCTACAACCAAAATAAGCCCACCACTAACCCAGTATCGTGGCCCTTTATATCAGACATGTGTCCGACCGTTCGACAGTTTGAATCTTAGCTGGTTCTGCTGCGATATCCAAACTCATTGGCATCATCAGCAGTCACATCGCCATACACCCACATTGCCACCTAAACAAACAGACAAAAAGAAAGGACAAATTACTATAAATATATTGTTCACTGGTTCGAGGGAAAGACGCAAATATGGTGTTAGCGGACATTATAGTGTAGCTTGTAGCTCCTTGGTCCTTCTCTTTGCTTTAAAAGTTATCAGAAAGACGGATAAATACATTGATTGATAGAGAGCGAGAAAGAGAACAAGGAGGAGGAGGAGGGTGAGGATGAGGAGGATGGGAAGAACACAGATACGTTGTCAGACTTACTCGGTCAGTGCGTGCCTTCTGTTCTGAAGCAACATAGTCAGAAACAAGCTTCTCCAGCCGCTTGTCACGACGCTTATCAACGATGATGAGACCAGCGAGTAAGAGACGTTTGCAAATGTCGGAGACTTCGGCGCCGCTGTCATGCAGGCTAACGTATGGCTAAACATAAAAATAATAAAGCATGGAGAAACACAGAAGTAAACAATGAGCGGATTGCTGAAGCAGGATAGCTCATTAAATATACCACAATGATGCAGCACTAAAAACTGAAAGTACCCAAGCACATTTCAAATAAAGCCTCACATACTGCAACACATTCGTATTATAATTTATATATTAGAAAGGTACACACAAGCCTCCTCAGGCCATCAACGGGCAGAACCAGAACGTGCACAAGATCGACAACGTACATGCTACCAAGCTCAAATCAGCATTTAAAAAAAAGTATCTCACCGTTCCTTGCACACGATACTCAACATTCATGTCCAATTCTTTTCCTTCAACGGCAGACTGGAAGGCGATAAGTGAATCCTCCTGCCAGTCCTCCTACATACAGACAGCAGGTGGAGAGTGAGGGAGGGAGAGAGAGACAAATGCAAAATCGATGAGAATCCATGCATTTGCAGAAATGTTCACACTTCGAGTCATGCAGCATACATGTCATCCTCCCTATTAATTTTCACATACACAATATAGGTTGTGGAGCCACACCACACAGCTAACTGCCATGGACCGATAATTGCTATAAACGTATCAAGTTCTTCACTCTTACCTCGGGCGGAGGGCGTGCACACGCGAGACTGAATAGTGTGGCTTGAGCAGGCAGGCTGTATGAATAGAACATAAAGACAACGTGGGTGAACTACATGTATAAGGCTGTACCAAGAGTACATAATCAAGCGTTTGCAACTGTGGTAGAGGGTCCGTGCGCGGCGCACTGCCTTCATCACGCTCTGAAAGCATGCACTCAAACCCACAATTTCTCGTACCAGAGCATCCGCTTTTTTGCTCGATTCGTGCCAGTACTGATGTGATTTCTAAATTTGGGCGCGCGAGCTCCAGTTCCGTACGAAAGTTCATTTCAAACCAGAGGGAAAATGTGGTGTGTTTGATTATCCGCAGTGCACGGACTGCAGCTGAATGATGTAATGAAGGCAGCGCGCCGTGCATATGGCCCACAGAAAAGAGATCACAGTTGCGCATACCGTAATGTATAAAAGCTGTGCTTATTCCTGTAGAAGCCAATGTCAGTACTAGGCCTCTATTCGAACCACGTATCTCTCTGTATGTCAACACTAAACCAGGCTTATGTGCTGACAGTGTATCTTCAAAATCAGACTTCTATTCAAAACAGGCTTCTCTACAAGACACTATAGTACTCTTCTTTACGGACTCTTGGCTGTACAAATAGAACATCGAAACAGTGTGGGTGAATACATGTATAAGGACACAACTTAGCACACCTGGATGATTCCCGCGCAAATTGCACTGCTAACATGGCCAGCCCCCCATTGGCCACATTGGCCACTGGTAGTGTGCATGGACTGCAAAGTGAAGACGCTGATCTTAGCCTCACAAGAGATGGTTGATGTGAATCCATAACTGCAACACATTGATTGAGCTAGCACACCCAAGCTCTGTGACTCCCCAACTCTATGTCGTCAACAAAGCCAGTCCTTATAAACGAGGAAACGGCCATGGCGTGTGCAAAGGAAAGAAAAAACAATCTCAATCTCAAAGCATCAAGAGGACAAAACTAGCTGAGTGCCCAACATACCTGGAGCATTTGGAGGGCAGTGGACAGAGAGTTGTTACACGCTGTGTCTCTTTCTGCAAGGCAAAAGCACAGCACAACACCGTAGAAAATGATTCATGCACAAGGAAAGAAAGCAAAGAGAAGAAAAACAGCCGGGACATGCTTTTAGACAGCACAGAAAGCTACACACATGCCCACACAGCATAGTACAAAAATTACTGAATGTTATATAAGAACACCAGAGAATGCAGCACAGGTTCTCACGTTTCCATAGTCCATGTAATGCAGCTGGATTTCGTCCTTTGAAATGATCTTCTCAACCTGAACACGGTACCTTTATGAAGGTCCACAACGGCAGAAACAAGCAGACAAAAAGACAATCAACAACTTGCAAGCGGGCACGCCCTCCCTCAGCTCTCCCCGAACCATTACTAAGGACACGGTGAACTGTTAGCAACTACAATCAACACACTTCTATATTGCGAAATCGCTCCCTAGCTGCACTGGGCAGTCATCATGATGCAACCTCATCAACAGCGAACAATGTGAGTATCTGGCAAATTGCAAGTGTCCGTTTGGGCCAAAGCTGACACCCTCCCCCCCCCCCCCAAACCTAACAGACCCATCAAGGATAATTTTCTGAAGTCTGTCTCGGTACTCTCTTTTCAAATGGCATGCCCCGTGTTCTCTAACACCTTGTTGTAGAAGGAACGTAAAGTGTTGCTCAAGCAAGTCCGAATGCGTGACTGCGTTAGCACCGGGTACTGTGCAGCCACAGCCCTGAAAGCACAGGGCCGTGCACTGGTGCAAGACGCTACCTTCTTTATCAGTGCGAATTTCATTTAGCGCATATTTTTAAAATACACAATAAAAAGTAGAATTCTTCCTCTGCTCACACACGTGGTGGGCAGAGCTTCCGAACACAGAGGGAAGAACAAAGTTTCACCTGGAACTAGAGTTCCAGGCAAGAAGCAATCATCAGACCACAATTCTAACAAAGCACATGTAAACAGTACTAGGCGTTACATGCACATGTACTTACCACTGGCCGTCACTGTACTTTGCAGCACATTTGTCATTGCGCTTCGGTGAGTATGCACCAACAGTTGGGGGATTCGCGTTCAGCTCGGTATTCAGTGCGTCCATGAGGCCTTCCAGCTGTGGACCGTTCTCGACCTTCTGTACGTAGAAGCTGGTGCTAGATTCGGCATGTGACACAACGACCTTCTGATAGCTGACCTTGCGATCTTTGTCATCACTGACAGCTTCTTCCTGTGGTACCTCCTGTGGGGGTTCGTAGTTCAGCCAGATCTACAAGCAGACAAAAGTAATAACACGAAACGTGTACACGTGCATGGTAAACCTCAGAAAGAGATGGATGGCACAGAAATGGGATACTTTTCAGGTGCACCTAGAAACAAACCATCTGCCTTCAGCATGAGAATTCACCACCTTGACACAGTGAGTGAAAGCTGAGCTAGGAGCCTCCAGATAGACACCGCTCTGCCTCAAAAGCCCGGAAAAAGGGATCATCACCAAGGAGAGAGAGAGAGAAGCAACTCACCTTGTCACGGCCCTTCTGTGCTGCAGCTTCCGCTGCATACAGCTGAGATGAGAATGGAGATTTGTCTGCAGAGAAGTGAACCTTTGCCAGGCTGCGGGTCACAAGCTCGAGGGACACGTTCTTTTCGTCGATGAGAGCCCAGCCAATGAAGTTTCCGGCACGATCTACGTTATCAACTTGGATAGAAATCTGCGAAGGAGGATAATCAACACCAGCACATAACATCGATCATGAGTAAACAGATTGCGAAAGGAGCCTCATACAAAATAACGAAGCACAACAAGAGCAAAATTGCAGAATATACCCAGTATACAGGCATATGGGACATGCCCATCACCGCACACATCTCACCTCTCTCTGCAGGCACAGATCGCGTGTGTACGCATGTGCTTCATCGCCGAAAGGTTCAGCCTCCTGGACCTGGCCACCGCGCTGGGATTGAGCACGCGGGCAGGACACGCCTACAGACATGATGCAACAAACAGCAGCAGAGAACAAGATGGCACTAAGGCCAGTGCTACATACGTAGCCTACCTACTTGTAAATCACATAACACACTGCACAAGTAGAATTGATCAAGGCAAAGAAACCAAATTACACCAAGCGATAATGGGACATACCAGCCAAGAGCAGGGTGATGATTGATGTATCCTTAGGCAAGAACACACGCAATCTCGAGCCACTAGCGACAAACTGCAACAAACGAGACAGAAGTGTGGCAAGAACAGAGTCAGCAGCATGACAGATTGCATGCAACTCGCAGCCAAAAGTAACCCAGAAGGGCATTGCTTCGGCGATTATCAAGAACCAGAGATAGAGAATGCGGGCAAATAACAGCACATTCCAAAATGCAAGAGCCAGAAATACAGCCTACGAGTACTTCCTGTACACTATGGGCTCACGGGTCAAGTGCGAGCAATAAAGAATGAACATTGCATACCTCCACAACACCGGAAATACGGCCCTGTCGCTGAAGTGATGAGAGGAACTGCTTCGCTTTCGTTGAATCCTGCAAAAGAGGTGACACGGAGAAGGGAATGACATACCGTAAAGCCACGCATAAAAGCAATACCTATGGTCACTATAAGCTTGTGGTCAGAACATGCTATTCAAACGAGGCGTCTATTCAAGCTGCTATTCACGAGCAACCGATTCACAAAGGCATGCTTATGCCTCAATGGACTTTTCTAACTGTTGCGCCTCTCTTCAAATCAAGACATGGCGGGAAAAGCTATCAAAGCCACAACACCCTCGAGCAATAGAAATTTGTTTAACAGAAAAGAAAGTTATATCAAACTAAATGTACACGCTATAGTATTAAATTATTGGGCAGGCATAGCAAATCATGCAGCAGGACCTTACCGACGAGAGGTCTGAAATACGCATTGCTGCACCCTCCTTCTTTTGATGCAATCCCTTGTTGTTCTTTTTCGCTCTGTTGATAAGCAAACATCAGTCAACGAGTCAGTACTGTTTCGGCAACTGTAAAGTAGCACCAAAATTACATCTATTCTGAAGTGATCATTGTGAACAAGTACATATCAGAGTTGGTAATAACACAGGAGAGATGCGGTGATGAGAAAGAATCCTGACGAGGCACAGACTGTCAATCACTTTCTCTGTACCTGTTCTCAGCCGTGAGTAGGTCGTCAAAAGACAGCGAACGCTCCTCATCGTCTTGTCGATGGCGAAGAACAGTTGCAAGACCCTTGCTAATAAGAGCCTCAGCAATATTCCTAAATAGATCAGGGATGCACAACAGTCAAAGCACAAGCCATCCATACCGGTAAAATATTTGGAATGACACATGCAAGTACAGTTGTGCTAGGTGAAATACGACCCAAGGTGCACAGCTGGCGCCCTGGACCAGTTGCCACTACAATAGGTCGCTGTATTTCTATATGCATGCAAAAGTGTGAATAGGAGCATTTGCACCAATTCCAGAGCGTCAAGGAACATGCAGACCTACGGAATACACAAGAGTGGACCCAGCATGTACATGTATTTTGAAAGAGACAAATTTTGATACAAAAATACTGGTTGGAAGCTAGATCCATAGCTAAAGCAAAACAATCCCGTCACACACACACACACACACACACACACACACACACACACACACACACACTTACGTTTCACCGAGAAGAACAGTGGCGCAAATCCTCTCTGGGAAACCATCCTGAGAAGGGCGAACGTAGTCTACCGTGACATTGACCTGTAACAAGCAAGAAAATGCACACATAAATACAAACGCAAACATTAATAGTAAACAGACAACATGTACCACCGAAGAACACACAGCAGGAGAGGCTGGAGAAACAAACACATGACTTGTGAGTAACATAAAATTACACGTATGTTCGCAACTAACCTTCTTGTGGATAAGTTTCGTCCTGAGGAATTCTCTTGCTTCAAACATGTACGGAACATCATAGAGCTGTCGAACATTGCGCTTCTCTTCTGCTGATACGTCCCTGGTTCTGTGCACACACATAACAATATTTTTTTAAAAGAAGTAAAGAGAGCTGTGGCAGAAACACCTCCACAAATAAAAACCAGAGCCTAAGAGGGAGTCCTTTGCACAATCAGTACAAACGGAGGCCGCGAGGGGTATGGGATATTACAGGAACTCAGTGGCAAACAAAACGAGATGCAAGTTGCGGCAACTCACTGGCGGGGTCCACGCAGGCTGGAGAGGAAGATCTTCTGATTGGAGCCATCTCCAAGCTTGAGACGAAGTGCATCAGCATTGATGACCTCCATTACCTACAGAAAATGTAGTGGAAAATCCAGGACAGTTTAATTCACCTGCTTCATTCGAATACAGAGCGGCACAAGCTTCAGAAAAGGTGTACACGAGGGCCTGTCCTGAATTTCTGCACAGAGTGCACTGAACAAATGCAAAACAACAGAGATCAAAGACTTTCTTCTGTAACTCTGAGTTTCGTGTTCAGGAAAATTCATCAGACAAGGACCCTAAAAACTATTGTAGAATGCACTGAGATGCAGTATACAAATGCAGGATGAGAAATGCTCACTTACACGGGCAGAGTACTGTTTCTGGGTACCACTGGCTGCAGCAGATGGCTTGAAGTCCTTCCATCTGCGAACTCTCTTTTCCTTGGCCGCTCTAAAAATATCGAGAGAAAAAATCGAGGAAAAGTCAGACCAAGTAAAAAATCCACAGACCTACAGTCAACTTCGCTAATAACGACTGCGGACAATTCGCGAATAACGACCGAATTTCCATGCCCAGAGCAAAGTCCCATCTAACTGTATACATTTTACTTCGGATATAACGACTATCTGAATAACGACAATTCGCGTATAGCGACATGCTTTTAGTGCCCCCGAGGTCATATTCACTGCTTGAATAACGACTTTCTGGGCTTTTGACAGCTATTTCAAGTACCTGTCAGTCAAGTACATGTACCTGTCATGCAGAAGTACCAGAACCTATGGTGATGGATTATTATAAAGGCACACATGCAAGAAAATGCAGCCAAGGGGGGGGGGGCTTTTTCTTCCTTTTTTATGTTGGCTTCAAAATTGTTGGATTTACCAGCACACCTATATGTATACAATGTACATGTAGTTGTACATGATTGTACAGTAAGCATCATACATGTACATGTCTCTGGCCCTGTAGATGGCTCAAAAGGCATACTTTTCAATTGATTTCCCTTGCATATTGAATTTTTAGTTCCTTTCAACTGCAATATGAAAATAAAGTACACATTGACATAGAGCAAGAAAAGAGCTTGATTTTGATATGCATGTCATACTATACAAAATATGGGTTCACATACATTCAAATGGGACTTCGGTTATAAGGACACTTCGCGAACAAGGACACTTTTCTGATGCCCCGCCGAATGTCGTTATTGGCGAAGTTGACTGTATGTCCTATACATGCACGGTACTACTACTAAGTACACAGCAGCTGCAAATCTACACTCGTGCCTGTGTGTGCACGTATTGGGGCCTGGAGAGAGTGTGTTCACGACTCACCGTTCTGCTGCACGAAGCTTGTCCTTTCCTGTAGTGACCATACCGATGCTCCAGTCTACACAATGAGCAAATCCTTCCTGCAGAAGCGCCTCAGAGATGTTTCCAGCCTAGGGTGGGATAAACATTGCACACAAACAGTAATCGATCTAGAAAATCAACGATGGAAGTGGAAGCACCACTACATGCCAATGCAACAATATCACCCTATGAAAAACTGGGCAGGGAAAAAGGATAACAAAGCCACCAAACATAAACTGATCAGAAACACCAAGGAAAGCAGTACAGAACATTCTATTCTATACTCACGGGATGAATGATGGTGGCCATGATGTATGCGTTTGATGAGCCTGTGACACACGCAAAAAAAGGTTTAATTAATGCCAACAGTTCTTGTCAATGTGTTAAGTGTCCAGGCTGGCAACAGTGCATACCCAACGCACTGTAACTCTGCGCATATAAGAGCACACCTGATTAACATTCCAACGCAGTGGCAGGGAATAAGTAGAAATGCAGTGAGTGTACCATGCACCACATACCATAACATAGCACGCTGATGAATAGCTATTCTGCATGTATACTTGGCATTGCCTGTACAGACCTCGAATAAAAGTACATTTCTTCCTATTTGAAGAAAGCTCACTCGGAAAAACCCCCATTATGCGTGGGGCGGGAGATTACAGTGCACAGAAGCAGCACTGACACCTAAGGTTGAAAGAGGAGACCTACTTCAAGAACTTGACAGGCAAGCCATGTCCTACTGGCACAATACAGGAAGCAAACAATACCAGTACAGGTCCTGCAGTCCTGGTCTGTAAAGCAACTTAAAGCGGAATCCTAGCCAAATACTGTTCGAAAAAGGGTATTTTAACGCACCTTCAATTCTCAGTTTGACATCGCGCTGAAGAAGCCGAGACTCGACGAAGAACTTAGCCTGGAATGGTGAGCAAAATTGGAGGCAAGCACTAGTTAATTGGACCGGACACTAAGGTACAGAGATATGCATGCAAACAAACAGACACAAGCATGCACACACATGCTGATAGACACAATCATGCACACACATGCTGATGGACACGGGCAGTGTTTCGTACCTCTTGGGCAAACGGCTCGGCGCTGTTGTCCTCTCTCCTGAATCCTGGGCACTGCAGAACAAAGTGAAGGCATGGCAATTTTCACAGAAATGTAATCAAGGCACATTGAAGAAGCATCATTTGAAGTACAAATAACACCACTCCAGCACAGAAAAAAGCATGCACTGCATAACAATGGGCGTGGATTTTCAGACTAAGAATTCACTTGACGTGCATGACTATCAACTAAGGCAAAGGATCGCCCAGAGCTTCCTATCTCAATTGGCCCTAAAGATGATCACGGTAACAAAAAGAAAGTTTGAAAAAGAACATACCTTGATTCCAGACAGCATGACGCCAACGGTCTCAAAGCCAGGCAACAGGCACACGCGCATCGTGCAAGCATCTCGCACATACTCCACAACACCTGCAGCAATGGAGAGTGACAGAGAATATGATGTGTCGTGCAATAAGCCAACTCTCGGCATATCTGTTCCTGGGCTGATATTCTAGCATCAGGCTGTCCAACAATGCTACCAAGCAAAAGCGTGACATTCATACATAGTGTATCCAAAAGCAATGGTCTCCTCCTCATATCAGGTATACAAATGTCTCATTCCAAAGCGGGACTATCCTGCTATAGGTGGGATGGTTGGACAGTCAGTCTGCATGGTGGCAAACTTGCCATAAACCACAAAATGAATGTACACTACGCAAATGACTTCCATTTCTAGCCTTTTTGTTCATTGCAGAATGTTCTGTTGTGTCTCTCGGCTCCTTGTGAGTTTACTGTAACAGAAAAGCATTCACCTACGCGGGGCATGCTATTTTAACGTCACCAATACCTCCAAAAGCCAACCAGTACAGGTCATACTACTCACAGCTGATTTCTTTCCCGTGGTGCTTGTCAACATATTGTGCCAAGTTTTCCGGAGCGGACTTTACATCACGGATGTGCTAGGAGAAGAATAGCAATAAAAGCACACAACACGCACATGCCCAAGCGTGCAACACACACAATTTAATACTAATGCATGTATTCCATAAATATGTCAGGCCTCCACTCCCATACTGTAACAGCCGTGCACAGAAATCGCTACTTATACTGTTGCTAGTGAGCGTTGAGAATTAGTGGGAATCGCTACCGTTGGTACTATTATAGTATCCCCCGCATGCACCCTGCAACACTTGCACTCCAGTAATCCCGTGCATTTAACCCTTTGTGGACGGACTGTACGAGTTTCGATCTAATAAGATCGAAAGTCTGCAGGCGGTAAAATCTTCGTAACTCCATCGTTTCTTGAGCAAATTCCACAATCGAAGGGTCTACGTGGTAGCGGAAACTCCAAGCTGTCCAATGCAACAATCGCCGAAGAGTTACGATGTCGGACGCCAGAGATATCGCACGCCGTATTCTTACCTCGGCAAATTCAAATTTTTGATCGATCATTTCGCCATTTTGGGGGAAAACCCCTTTTCGTGTGCTCTTTGAGCGACTGAGCACATGATAATGACGTAGCCGGCTGAAGTTTGAATCGTCTCAAACAGATTTGAGCGTTCTGCGATGAAGGAGAGTGGAATGGCGTTGATGGGACGAATTTGCTTGCATATCAGGCTTGGAGACGACTTTGCTGTGTTACCGCGCCTGATTTGTGGCGGCTGGATAATGGAGATTGGTACCCTGGCGTTGCTCTCGTCAAGAGCTTTCCAATGAGCCCTTGACTGTGAAAATCAAGTGAAGGACACCAAAGTTATAACATGGTAAAGTTGAAAATTGTACTGACATTTTGTAATTCTGGTGCGTACTGTGCTAGTAATCCGTCCATAAAGGGTTAACTGACCATGTATTCCACCAACTGCAGTCCACAGACAACCTCAATTCTTGTGAGGGCTATAGAATACAGAAAAAGTACCTTGAAACATAACAGCAGAATATACGTCACCTACCTTTTCGGGATTGGGCCCCCACTTGCCTCTATTGGCAGCCTTGGCCTCCTCCTCAAGTGCAGTAAGACGAGCCATCTCCCTGCATCGATAAAGGCAATTTAAAGTACAGTTAAATTATATTGGGGAGCCATAACGAGTAAAGCAGGCCCTTTGAACATCACCATGTACCCCCAAGCAGGCCCTGAACAAATCACCATTTATCCCCCCCCCCCCCCCCCCCCCACCAAACAATGAAATTGCCACTGCATGCACCCAGCTTCTCTCTCCAACGTCATCTCCTTCTTAACCCTTTCAGTGCCAAGGGGGTCAGAAAAATTCAAATTTTTCTGAGTTGAGCCGAACTCAAATTTTTCATAGCTCAGCTGTATATCCACGGACCTTTACAAACGATGGCTCTCAGGAAAGATATCATGGCCAGGCAGACAGCTGTGAAGAGAAAATGCCGCGAAATAGTCTTCCTCGCGAGGGCGACTGAGCGAAGTCCGTTTTCTGCATTTTCGTAGCATCTGCACTTCCTCACGCGCGTGATCGATAGCAGTGCAGTTAACTTTCAACACACGAAATTCGGACAAAGTTGGCGTGAAAGCCACTGAAAATCTCGATGTTTTGATACCCAATACGCATGGGTTGCCACGAGAGAAATAGAGAAACCCGCGATGCGCATACGTCATGTTTTCTACGCGCGACAATTGTTTGTCCGAGCGCGCGCGCTTCAGGCTTCGCCCTGGCGATATCTATCCTCACGTACACAAAACGATGTGATGAGTCGATAGCCAAGGTCCTCCTGAAGACGTAGAGTGGTCGTTTGTAACTCTCCTGTGTGCAGAAGTGGAGATACGAATTTATTTGTACACACATACTCATTCTGGGCGACTAAAGTCGCCCGTGGCACTGAGAGGGTTAAGACGCATTGAGAAACTCCCCAGATTCCTGGCCCCCTTGCTGGATCCCAGCCTGTCTGGTTGTCCCCCCCCCCCCCCCCCGATCTCTCTCTCTCTCTCTCTCTCTCTCTGTCTGTCTTGTAATGATTGCAGCAATTTGCAGCAATGACCCTGGTGATATGGAATCAAACTGTGCTTACCAGTACATTATTCCCCTTGCCTGCAAAGACACACAAAGCTTACTCTGACTGTGGGCCAGTTTTGCGAGCCTCGGCAAGACCTTCAGAGAGAAGTGAGTCAACGACATTCTGCAGCTCACCGCCTAAAGAAAAAAACACAGGCAAAAAGCTCAATGTCAACACTGCAGAGCAAAATCCAGACTGCATCCAACACTAGAAACCAACAGTTGGGAAGAATTGCTTTCAACAAACCCTTCAGGGTCAGTGAAGCTGGTGGTACCTGAGAGGTAACACATTGGCGTGCCCAAGTCAGTGGCATAATCACCATACACATTCTCCACATCATAAAGATCAGTGACCTGCATAATTATGCGTATGCACGCACGCACACACACCGCCGCCACCACTACCAACGCCACCATGCACGCACGAACAATACACTGCTGGCATGCTTACCTCGGGTGATGAAGACAGAGCCGAACTCCTTGCCACTTGGGGTCTTATTTGCTGAAACAGTGAAAGTAACTTCCTTGCCAACAAGGAGTGTTCTCAGGAACTCTCTGCATTCCCAGGCCCATGGCTGAACAGAGAAACACAAACCAGTATTAAAGTATGATATGGACTAAACTTGACCAGGCTCATCAAATTCATATTGACAGATCAATGCTCTTTTGTGTGGACGTGCTCGTAAGTAAATAACTCATGTTCAGGGTTTGTAACACACTTTTAACGCTTTATGGACTAGCTGCTTGATCTTCTGGAATCGAAACTCGGCAATATTTTGGTCGATCGTAACCAGACAATTTTCGTTGCAATGATGGTGTTGTAACTAAGGTGCTGGGCTATGGCAATGGCGTTTTCACCCTCATGGTAGCAAGTGTTGGCCTAATGTGTTCCTTTTTGAGGCAAGCTTTCCCGGAAGCCCAAGAGTGTAGAAATCGTCCAAGGAGATCAACGTCTTGACCCAGAGGATTGTGAAATTCGAGGTCAGTGGAGGGCGAATTCAGCCTGCGTTCATTTCTTCCAGTACGTAAAGGGTTAACATTACCCACGTCGAATAAGACGAATGCGGAAAGCATAACAAAACATGCCAAGTCATGAATAGGAAGTGGCCTAAACGCTCAAAGTCACATGCTCATGTGCATGCTGGCATGCATGTGCCCATTCTAGCACGGTTTCCTGGTCTCTACAGGATATACCGTGTAATATTGTATCAACGAGCGTGCAATACCATTTGCGTATATTCGAACTGACAATAACGAACCAGTATGTTTGTGCCCCCCCCCCCCCCCTGCCCCAGATGGCATGGACTCGTAAAGGTTTGGGCATTGGACAATGGATACATCTTCGTACCAGCGTGTGCAAGCGCGTGCGTCAGCGTGGTGTGTGTGTGCATGTACAGTGAAAATGGCAGATGAGCAATGGATTCTGTATATGAACCATTCACAATACCACTTATAGCGATGCAATGCAACACATAGCACCACATACACGAGCAGTGCACGTCCATTCAGCTTCGTATCAACTTTTGCAATTGCTGGCGACAGTACACGACAGGCATTTCCTTGTCGCGTGTCGTGTTGCAGAAAGTGATATTGTGAATGGGGCTTAACTCTACTTCCATTGTGCAGAACTTCCATCTACCCACAGTCCAATGTACATGCAGTGCTAAACGGTACTGTACAACTCTAGATTGTATACAAATTATCAATGGAGTGATCGCACTCGTTTTGTCTTGCAACTCAACTTGTGTAAATTGGTTGTTTTGTGTTATCTACATACTGATTATACGTTATATCCACTTGAAGCGCTCTGAAACGGCAAGCACTACAATATCGTTCTGAGCTCGTATACAGGATAAAATTTGACTCGAGCTCGAGTAAATTACCTCGTCAGTAGACTCATTGTCTGCATCCTGCTGACGACGTGCCAGACGTGGAGCAGTGATCCCCGAAAGACCGACAGTTCTCTCTGGAGGAGGTCCACCACGTGGCTGACCACGAATGATTAGTGAGTCCCCGGATAATATCTGAACACATCAAATTGCAACCAACGAGCCCTGAAAATTATAAGATACCGAGACGTCGTGTGGAATAGCGACATAGAAAATCTACCTGCTTCACGACTCCCTTCTGGTACTGAGTACGGGGAGCCTCCGCCATTGTGATACAGAAAGAAGTCAACCCGTATGAAGTCTCCTCGATTACAAGCACAGCAAATTATTTTCAACAAAGAGAAACTTTGTGTCGGCTTCACAAATGTTGGGGAAGAAAGGGAGAGCTAGCCGTGCTGTACACGACCACGCATACAGTCAGTCAAGTGCGTTCGAACCAGTAACACTACCATACCATTGTACTGTACCAGTCTTCAAAGCATTTGAGGCATTGCAGTGTGTGTACGTGTATGTGACAACAGTTTGTTTCCCTGATCTGAAGTCTGTGAAGAGCTGAGCTGACTCGACTTTTGACCGTCGCCATTATTTTTTCGGATCCAAGGAAGCCATATTTGTTTCCAAGACAATGACTATGACTGTGCTTCTTGAGAAAGACCGCACACTGTTGAAAGCGGCAGGGAGTACTACTCCCTAGTTGAAAGCAGGGATATCGCATTTTATGAATCTGATTATCGGGTCCGGGAATCTTTCGCTACTGCCAGCTAGCTGGACTGTAGAGTTCGAGGTGCGAATCTTTCCATTTCTTCCTCGAAAAATGCAATACAGTACATGTACATGACATTGTACTGATGTCCTTAGATTGCAATGGTGGGTTGTTCATTCAGATTCTCCTTGGTGTTACATGTAGGAAGCAGGTGGCAGTTGAAACTGAAAGGCAATTTGTCCACCTATCTTTTGTGTGGTCATTTCTCCGACAACATCAAGGTAAAAATAATAGGCTTTAGCAGCACCAAGGCAGTTTTCAGTAGAAAGAGACCCTACAATATCCAGGGTGGTCCAGCAAGACTGGATCAAGATCCAAATACCAGCTATTCAAGCTTGCATAGCAACCGGTGTTACGTGTATCACCATGATTGCATATTATTACTGTGAGAAACATCGGATCCGTTTGTAGCAGGGCTAGGGAGTCACTACATATGCGACTCCGGCTCTGTGGACTGATTTCAAGGTCACCAGATCGGCTCTGTGGACTGATTTCAAGGTCACCAGATCGGCGTACCCGCTTGCAGAAGGACATCGGAGCGCACATACCACCCGCCGCAAGCCGCGCTGGTCAGGCTAGGTTCTCTGTTGCCGCTCCCAAGCTGTGGAACGCACTACCCAGCGACATCCGCACCATCCCCCAACGCAGTGTGTTCAAGATGTCAGTCATCCCACATACGCTCGCTCCATGAAACGTATCACCCATTATTCCAGTCACTGTTGCTGTCGCATCCACTCGTATGTCGCATCCACTCGTAGTCCACGTCCACTGATGTCGACCGAGGTAGCTCTCTTGCTACTGTGTAATAGTGACATGTACCCAGCTAATGTCTCTGCTTCGTTCAGGGAATTCAGAATAGGAAGTCTGCTGTACCACCCGCTCTTTTCTTTTTACTTTTAAAAGCGATTATTTGTAACATGGAAATTTGTTCCTTGGCTCACCATCTGAGTTCTTAAAGCTATTATTCATTTTCTGCTGCCCCCGGTTATTTCTTTTATTAGTTTTATTTTCTTTGCCTTCGCTTTCTTGTTATTGGGCAACTTGCCCGTTAGAATCTGCGAAGTAAAATAAACAACAACAACAACAACAACAACAACTCCCTGGTTTGTAGTAAAAAATTGCCAATGTTTGGCCTTTGCAGGGCCAAAACATCGACATTTTCTCCTTCCCAGGCGTCGCTTCCAGTGTGTAGCTATCACATGCTTCCTCCTCAGCTACATGTAAATGTGCTGTCACTGGAGGTTGAAATCAGCGACTATGACTCTTTTATACTCTACAGTAGAGTCGCGCGCCCAAGAACGTAAGTCGTTGTTTCCAAGGGGTTAGCCTGGGGCGTTCTTATCTTTCAGCAATCTGGCTGTAACGTTCTTAGAAACAATCCGTTCTGAATCATAATCAATAGAGAGGTTCCGCACTACGTAACAGTAAAGTTGAGCAACTAATTACTTTACGTTAGTGGGCGGGAAAAACCCGTGAATTCGCGAGTTTGCACTCCACTTACGGAAAGTTGTCTACGGAGAGTACGTAGATAGGGCTCTGATAACGTAGCTGGTCCGTTAGTGGATTGGGGTACAAATTTAATTAATTTATTTATAACTCTCTCCCAAGGTTGATCTGGTCGTACACTGCCTCGTTCGGAGTTGCCAAGGGCAGCTACGTGATTTGAAAACTCCGTATGGCGGAACACAGATGAGCATGCAGTTTACGTAAGACTTTCCGTAGATCGACTACGTTTTTTACTAACGTAATTACGTTATGCGGAACCTCTCTAATGTATCCCACAAGCTGTCAGAAAACCAACACCGCCGGCTCAACTTAGTTTAGGCTGTGGCGGTCTTTAGCGCGACTCTACAGTAACAAGTGTACCACCATGATTGCATTATGCAATTGTGAGAAGTATCCGTTGGTGAATTCAGTACTGATTGCCAGTGTTTGGCCATTGCAGGGCCAAAACATTGACATTTCTCCTTCCCAGGCGTCGCTTCCAGTGTGTGGCTATATACTATCACATGCTGCCTCGCCTCCTCAGCTAAATGTGCTGTCACTAGTCACTGGAGGTTGAAATCAGCGGCGATGACGTACTACTACTAGTCTACCGAGTACGAGGTCAATAGGAAATAAGTATCTAATATTGACTGAGTACGAGGTCAATATGAAATAAAAGCCGAGTAAAAGACCGAGGCGAAGCCGAGGTCTTTTACGAGGTTTTTATTTCCTATTGACCAAGTACGAAGTCAATATTAGATTTATCACGACAAACAGTCCGTATTTCAAATTCCAGAACGATAACCTCATGAATCCCGGTTTTATGATTGCACAACCGTTGCACCACCACCTACTCATGCAGTGACAATGCTGCACTAGGCACCGTTCAACTGCGCAACCCCTAAGCAGTCAAATATAAGCAGTCAATATAGCCCTAAGGAGTGAAATATGCAGGAATATTTGACTGCTTAGGTATGGCTGCTTAGGTATAGGTTTCTGAGTGACGATGACGTTCGCTTGATCAGGGTCTTGATCTCTAACACCAGACTTCGTGTTCAGCTTGGGAGGTGCCAGTCGGAATCATTTGCTACAACGAAGGGGACGCCACAGGGGGATTGCCTTTCCCCCGTTCTCTTCACGGTTTACCTGGAGGCTGCGCTCCGACAACTAAGGCAAGAGGTGCCAGCAAGACCTCTCAGCGACAACGGTCTGCCGCTCGAACTTGTATATGCGGATGATGCAGACTTTGTCAGCACCTCAAAGTCCTGGCTGGCGGACGTGGAGGCGACTGCCAGCACGGTGCTACCACAGTGGTCCCTGATCATGAACCGGGACAAAACTGAGTATACGGACATCTTCAGAAGTGCGGACAGGATCGATGAAGAGTGGAGGACAACGCGCAAGCTGGGTTCGCTGCTGGGCGACGAAGAGGATATTATGCGACGAAAACAGCTGGCGACTGCAGCATTTCAGTCCCTATGGAGCCTCTGGAAGAGGCATCAGCACATCAGCGAGAAGTTGCGTCTGCGGCTGTACAGCACTTTTATTGTTCCAGTACTGACGTACAACTCGGGTACGTGGGGGGTCAGTGTGACCGTTCTGTCTCGCCTGGATTCCTTCCACCGCCGTCAGCTAAGGTCACTCATCGGTGTGAAATGGCCACAAATAATACCGAATGATGCTCTCTATGCCAGATGCGAAGCTGAACCCTTGAGTGTCATGGTCAAGAGATCACGCTGGAGGCTGTTTGGCCACATCCTGCGGATGGCAGATGAATCTCCAGCTGTTATGGCTATGTTCGCGTACTTCGCCAATCAGCAACAGAAATGCTGGAGGGGTAGACCGCGGACGACCCTGCCGCAGGCATTGGTGGGAGATCTGCGCCAAGCCAATGCCGGATTGCTCGGGAACTTAGACGCTCTGCAGAGCCTGCGAGCCATTGCCCATGACCGACCCGCATGGCGAGATCTATGCATGAAGATCTGTGCATCGTGATATTCCGACAGGTCCTGAAACAGTCAAACTCAGGAAATAGCACTATTATTATCACTCAGGCTGCAATATTCAATGACATAATTAAAGACATATTCATAAATGACATATCTTCAATACCCATGAGCTACATTGTATATGATAATTATATCATTGTATCATCGTTCTAGCTCAATTTCTTTCCCCTGTCATAGTCCTGTTTATCATGTTCAGCATAAGCGAAGTTGTGGATCATGCTTGCATGGTTGACTCCAACGCGTACATGCAAGTAATAATAATAATAATAGGTATGGCAAAAATCTATGTGAGACAATACTAAGGGAGTGATAAAAGCCGAGTACGAAGTCAATTTTTAATTTTTTATTTACGACAAACGGTCCGTACATGTATTTCAAATTCCAGAACGATAACCTCATGAATCCCGGATTGCACAACCGTTGCACCATCCTGTCCCCGGGGAAAATTGCGGAAAAAATCGCAAACAACGCGGGGGAAAACGCGGCATAATATGGCATAATTTGCGGTGAATTTGCGGTAAATATGCGGTGAATAATATTGATGTGCGGCAATTTTCAGTGAGTATGTAGTGAAATCAATCAGTTACAAGTCTCTGGTGTAAGCACTCGTCATATTTGAGTAAAAAGCCGCCACGATGAGACGTTGCTGAACGAACAGTGCACTGTGTGTACGTGTAGTGCAACAAAAAAGTTCAAAAAACGCGGGGAAAATCGCGGAAAACGCGGTCTTTTAAAAAAATCGCAAAAAAACGCGGAAAAAAACGCGGCCGCGGAATCGCAATTTTCCCCGGGGACAGACCATCACTGCATCAGTGCCATCACCTACTCATACAGTGACCATGGTGACCATGCTGCACTAGGCACCGATCAACTGCGCAACCCATACGCAGTCAATATAGCCGTAAGGAGTGAAATATGCAGGAATATTTGACTGCTTTAGGTATAGCGAAAAACAATGGGAGTCAATACTAAGAGAGGCACGGATAATCTTTTATACTCTATTTTACCCTCTAAACATCGCGCACCGTGATGATGCAGACTGAAAGCTCTTACAATGTCACTTCCTGAAGGAATCACAATCAGTCTCAATTTTGGAGGCGAACTGGACAAAACATTTACAATGGCAAAAAAATATCACGTGACTTTTGCAGAGTAGGGACACACGTGACGACAATGTGCAACGGGTTTGGAAGGTTGACAAGCCGTGACGGTAAAGTCAGACCACAGAAAGGTGTGACTAGATTGTAAGAAGATGAAGAAGGAAAGGACAGAGGCGTTTATAGGTTGATCAGATGGAAGGCACGATTGTCTATGTTCTAGGTGGAGTGCAATGGAGAAGGCTGTAAAGCCAGTAAGTAGAAAACGGTAAACATTCGGATGGAGTCGTGGGTGGCTACACTTTGCTACAACACTGCGGCGGGCTTGAAGCAATACAATACTGAGTTGTGCGTGAGGTGGTGAAGAACCAGGTCCGGCGGTAACAGCTATGCGGAGGAGTGGAGTCCAAACATAGACAGCTCATTCTAGGACTGATGCATGATTTGCAAAAGCAATGTGTGGGAGAGAAGAGTGCGAGCTGTGTCGGGAATGCTGTGCATGCAATGCGGCGTGGCGCCGCGTGGGACATATGAAGGTCATGCCGCTGAGTTAAAAGTCAATATCCATACATCTTCACGGCACTCTCCAAACGGTCTCTGGGCTACACCAAACACTAAAAGAAAGAGATATCATAATACGGCAATCAAGAGTACTACGAACTGTGCGGTAACCATGCTTAATTACAGAAGTAACAAACATGCGAGAGAAATGTGAATGTGAAATGTACATGTAAAAAGAAGAAGAAGTGAACCGTGACTTCTTCTTCTTTCTATTTTGAAGTACATGTACACTGTTTCACATTCACATTTCTCTCGCATGTTGAACACTTCTTATTCTCTTTTCATGTACATTTCACATTCACATTTCTCTCGCATGTTTGTTACTATTGTAATAACGCATAGTTACCGCACAGTTAGTACTCTTGATTACCATATCAAAGTTGCTGTCTCCGAAACGCTTGTTTAGATATCATAACCATTCGAATTTTTAGAGAGATAATCAGTATCTCTTTTTTTCTTTCAGTGATTGGTGTAGGCCAGAGACCGTTTGGGGAGTGTCGTGAAGATGTGGGTATAGTGGATGGCTACAGTGAAGTCTTCACATTTTAAAAGTCAATGATTAATCAAACATCCAGGGGCACATCATGCCTGATTCCAGCTCAATGCTCAGTTGCATATCCGTTTCTTACTCCGGAATGACAAGCGTTCAGTGATGGCGTGCAGGTCACGTGCACTCCGGCATTTCAGCAGACTCGGCTACTTACAAGCCGAGCCAGCTGCCACTAGAGACTGTCTGCTCAGCATTCAACAGTTCCAGCAAATCAAACTAAAGAGTATGCCGCAATGATTTCGTTCGAGAGGGAAGTTGGAGTGGCTACTCGGCCACCAGCGAAACAAGTCAGTGTTCCTGCACTGAGCCGGTGATACAGCTTCTGGGAAGCACACTGAATTTCAAAGTTTAGTAGATAGAAGACTTGAATAAGTGCACATCATCGCATGTAGATCAGTAGCAACAAGAGTAAAAAAGCTCCCAAGATTGTGCAACTCTGCATGTGGGATCGCCAACGACGAAAACTCACATCACTTGTTCCAAGTACGATTTACTACGCGCAGCAAAGGCCAACATGCGCGCAGTCTGAATATCTGCCATGACCATGATGACGACTCGCAGAAGCTGAGTGGGCTTCTGCCAGGCCGAGTGCTATTTTATTACTCCACTGGTCGCTAAAAACGGACTGGAAAAGTACAATGGGAACACTACACCAGGTGATGTGAATTTTCGCCGTCGGCGGACCCAATAGCAAGGGTATCAAGAGAAAAGAACACTGTTGCTAGCAGCAACTACTAACTGCCTCGTGTAGTGCGGTGCCAGTGGGATTCAGCAAGAACATCACTGTGACAGTGGTCTGCATTGCTGTCCATGATTTTCATTGTTCAGAAGATATTGTTAGGTGCTGCGCCGCAGTGCAGCCAAGCTGACAAGTTGTAAACGCCAGTTCAGTCCTGATTGTGACAGGCGTAACGTGTCCCCGTGACAGTGGTCATGTTCATATTTAGTACAGTGTGCATGATGGCTTTTTCTGAGTCAGGCTTCCGCCGGCTGGGCCGTCCATTGTGGAGGGGAACTGATGTGGTCCGTGTAAAGTGAATGTTGGCTGTGCCAATCCGGGCCAAGGTTGTTGATGATAACAATGATGATGATGAGGGCCGCAGTTTCAGTGGATTACATGTATCCGATGAGTCAGTGACCAATATTAAAAGTCCTCATACCTCGCTTGTCACCCGCGAGGAGTGTCCACATTTGTAGGGCTGTCTTGCACCACTGTCACATCCCGTTGGTCACTCCACGGTGGTGCCATGCCAAATGTGAGGCAGTTGTTCTCTTCTCGATATGGTGTGTACCAGTCTGGGTAACTTCCTGGACGCATCCGCACCCTGACACACGTGTTCCAGTCAAGGATCCAAAAAACCGCTGAACAAGAACTGACACAACAATCTCTACTACAAGCTATTATTGATAAGCCTAAGCTAACCGGTAAAACACGTGACATTATGAGTCACGGGGGTCAGGATTGAATTGCATGGCCACTCACTGTATGCCTGCACGAAATACGGTTGCATGTAATTCTGTTATTCTCACTTCAAAATAAACCGTATTTCTCTGTATTTCTCCTTACATTTTAGATCGTTTTTCGCATCGTCTCCATCACTTAATTAACATTGTTTAACAAAGTACACCAAATATCACTTCAGCTCCTCCTCCTTATTGTTATATAAAAAAATAAACCGTAGTAGACTTTCCTACAAGTAGTGCATTTGTTCTGAGCGATGAGCTTGAGTTTTCATTGCAGCTGAGTCACATGGCAGGAGAATAACGGTCCCATTTATGAACGAAAAGTTGACCTACTTTTAAATTAACTGGAACAAAAATAATCCCGTGACAGATGTTGGAAGGATACTCTGCAAACAGCTCTTCATTGCGGACATGACGAGCTGCAACATAGATAACTGCAAACATGATTGCCTGCGATGATGGCGTGGCTACCGACAACAGCCAGGTCGGCCTTGATGACCACCTGCAGCGAGACAGAGGAAAAACACGCCGAGTATGCACCACCGTGATAATTGACGGTGTATGCACAGCACAGTCCTCATACAGCATAAAAATCCAAGAATCCGCCCGGCGACAAAGAACACCAACTTGATGACGATACAGTGGTATAATAGTGCAGGACCGCCGGCAGCAGTATTCAATTGGTCCGGTCCGGTACCAAATCCTTTCATACTTTGTGTTTGAGATATTGGGAACATAATTATAACCTCCTATAATAGCAATGTTCCACAATTGAAAATGTTAGAAGCTGTTTACATTCACGAACACCAGCCTGCCCTATCCATTCAGAAGGACTCAGCCACTACACTCAGCTCACACTATTTCCGTAATTCGCACAGTTTAGTCCTATGTTTAGTCCATGTTTTCTGTAACGTTTGGGTTTGTCCCAACGTCAAACACAAGACTCCACTCAACAGCTCCAGACAACGACTGAGGTTTATTTACAAGAAGAAGGAAAGATAAAGATAAACTGTCATGATGTGTATATGTACACAGTACGGGAATGCATAGGTAACTGATCCAGGAACGGATCGGGTACATCGATAGACTCATGAGAGTACAGAGTACATAGAACGATAATTATATAGATTGTGTCATCCATTTATGGGTAAGCGAATGGGACCACAACATCTCCCATTTTATGTTTGAAGAGAAACGCAAAACTCAGAGAATACAGAGTCCTGCACATACAAACAAGAGAGGGCAGAAACACATAATACTGAGCAATGTGTTCACAGGTCGAGTCTCGGCGGCGGCCGGGAAGGACGTGTGGATCGGCGCAAGGCAGGTTGAAACTCTACATCAGCGGATGGAGGTTCAGGTGCACTGGCATTCAACTGCGGCGCCGGTTGCACATCGGGCAGTATCTTGATATGGCGACGGTTACGGCGGTACTCGGTGAGGTCGTCTGTGGCTACGGTATACGAACGCTCATCGGTACGTTCAGTGACAACTGCTTCTGACTCTAGGTCAGGGATCCAAACTCTTGTACCTTGCTCTAGTACTGGCAGTGGCTGTACTCGATGTGCGGCATCATAGCTAGCACTCTGGCGTGTCTTGCTGGCTGCCTCACGTTTCCGTAGTGCTTCGATATCCGGCCAGCCGGGACGGAGCGCTTCCTTCGTAGACGGAAGACGGGTGCGAAGACGGCGACCGAATAGCAGTTCTGCTGGTGAGAACCCGTTCGCTAATGGTGTGGACCGGTAGACGAGAAGGGCATCGTCAAGGTTGTCGTTAGTCTTGAGAAGACGCTTGACGGTTTGTACTGCTCGCTCCGCCTCACCATTGCTCTGCGGATATCTCGGGCTACTCGTACGGTGGCTGACTTTCATCACGGTTGCGAAGGCTGAGAACTCGGCACTGGCGAATTGCGGGCCATTGTCCGATACCAGGACTTCGGGTACACCGTGTATCGCAAACAACTTCAGCAGTTCCTTGATAATTGACTGCGATGTCGTGCTGCGGACCGGAGATGCGTGGATATACCGAGAGAAATAATCCACGACGACGAGGTAGTCATGACCATTGTAGTGGCAGAGGTCTACGCCTACCCTCTCCCATGGCAGAGATGGGAACTCAGTTGGTTGAAGAGGCTCCGGTGGTTGGTAGCGATGCTTGGAGCAGATGGTGCAATTCCGGACATACTCAGCAACTGCCATCGAGATACCTGGCCACCATGCAGACGACTTTGCGCGGGCTTGACACTTAGTGATGCCTTGATGACCATCGTGTAGCTTGGCTAGGGTGCTAGCGCGTTCTGCTACTGGAATCACGATGCGGAATCCATGGTAGAGGAGACCACCATGAGTAGACAGTGAAGCGCGCTCATTGCGATACGGTTCCAAGTCAGCGGGGACTCGAGCTGGCCAGCCGTGGAGTGTGTAGTGCTGTACTTTCTGTAGCGTGACATCATTGGCGGTTGCTTCTACAAGCGCGTGCTCCTTCTCTGGGCTGCAGAGAGAGGCGAGGACTGCCGCTATTGTCGCTTCGGAGTCCCCGTGAAGCTCCGATTCCTTGACGGGTGCTGTAGGCAAGGGGGCTCTGGACAGAGTGTCAGCTACTACCATGTTCTTGCCAGGAACGTACTCGGCCTGCGCGTCGTAGCGCATCAGACGTATCAACAGGCGTTGGCACCGGAGTGGCACACGGTCCAGATCGCGACTGTTGATTAACGGGACCAACGGCTTGTGGTCGGTGTGAACAGTGAAACGCGGTCCACCGTACAGATATTGGTGGAAGTGTTCGCAACCCCAGACAGTGGCTAGGAGCTCTTTCTCTATCTGGGCGTAGCGTTTCTCAGCGGCTGATAGTGTGCGCGAGGCATATGCTACCGGCTTCCATTCACCATTCTGGAACTGGAGAAGAGCAGCACCTAGACCGTAGCTGCTGGCGTCAGCAGTCAGCAAAGTGGGTGCTTCCAGGTCATAGTAGCAGAGGCATGGTGCGTCTGCGGCGAGTTGCTTCAGGCGGTTGAAGGCTTCGGTGTGCGCAGCAGTCCACTGCCATGCAGTGTCATTGCAGAGCAGGTCGCGTAACGGCGCAGCAACGGTAGACAGCTCGGGCAGGAACTTAGACAGATAGGTGATCAACCCTAGTGCACGACGGAGTTCGTCGACATCGCTAGGCACTGTGAGCTTCTCTATGGCTTCGAGCTTAGCTGGGTCTGGGTTGACACCCTTGTCACTGATCTGGTGGCCCAGGTACTTCAGTGACGTGCGGCGGAAGCGACACTTGTCCGGATTGAGCGTTAGACCGGCGTCTATGAGTCGCTGCTTGACGGCTTCGAGGGCAGCATCGTGTTCACTCATCGTCGCAGCATACACAATGATGTCGTCAATGAATACGGCCACATTCGGGATGTCACCGAGGAGCTGCTGGAGACGGCGCTGGAAAATTTCCGGAGCACTGGTGATTCCGAACGGCAGGCGTTCGAACTTGAACCGGCCGAACGGGGTGATGAACGTGGTGAACATGGAGGCTTCTTCTGACAGGGGAATTTGCCAGAAACCAGATGCGGTGTCGAGTGTGGAGAAAATGGTTGACCCATTAAGCTTTGCCAGCGTGTCGTCCACAGTAGGCAACGGAAAATGCTCCCGTTTGACACTCGCGTTGAGCTTTTTCAGATCGACACACACTCGGACATTGCCATTCGGCTTCAACACCGGGACCATCGGCGCACACCAGTCTGTCGGCTGTTCTACCTTCGTTATCACCCCCTCAGTTTCCATCCGTTCCAGCTCGCGACGAACCTTGAGGCGGATATGGATGGGCACCCGGCGTGCGTTGACGCAGTTGTATGGCTTTGCATCGGGGCGAAGCTCAATCTTCACTGGGTCGCCGAGCATGCAACCAAGGGCAGGGCTAGCAGTTGACACACCTATGTGGCCTCGCTGGACTAGACCCATTCTCTGCGAGGTTTGGCGGCTTAGCAGGTTGACACCACCAGTGGCAATGACCAGGAGTGTGATGGAGTACGAGACACCATGCAGGGTAGCCTCAGTACTGAATTCGCCATCAATGTCAAGCTTCTTGCCATCTGCTCCGGTGACATGAGACTTGGTGGGACTGAGTGCTGGTCGTTCTGGCAGTGTGTGGAAACAGTCACGGGTCAAGATATTCAGGTCTGCGCCTGTGTCGATCTTGAAATTGACGTCCGCGTGACACACACGGAGCTGCACAGTCCAGGGTGCGTCAGCACTGTTACTTTGAGTCGAGGCTGCTCCCAGAAAGTGTGCTGGGTCTTCGTCATGTCCTGTCGTCGACGCAGCATGTGCAGCGCGTCCAGAACCATTGGAACTGCTACGACAAACTGACGCGAAGTGGCCTGTCTTCTGGCAAGTCAAGCACGTCTTTGACTTCGCTGGGCATTCATCGCGGTTTGCCTTGTGATCCTTTGAAGAACCACACCACAAGCACTTGCGAAAGTTTCCACTTGACGATTGGTACGATTTCTTACTAGACGACTTGCTGGATGCAGGCGAGGAGCGCTGTCCATGGCCTCGAGCGCGACTAGTTATAGCTGCAGCAGCTTGCTTGCCGAGATGCCCGTCCAAGGAAGATTGCTGGGCGACTTCAGCATTCACGGATTCCGTTTTCCGAGCAAGACTCACGGCTGTTTCCAAGTCCAGTGAGGTGTGATCCTCGAGCTGTAGCTTTTTTGAAACTTCTCTGTTCGTCATGTGAGCTACGAGTCGGTCTCGGATTCTCTCATCAGGTTTATCAAATGCGCAGTACTTGGCGGCGGCTCGTAGTCGGCGGACATACGTTTCGACAGTTTCCCCTGGGGACTGCACGCAGTGCTCGAAAAGAGTCCTCTGGTGGATCACGTTCACGCCAGGCCGAAAATACTTGTCGAATGCTGAAAGGACAGGGGCAATTTTCTTCTTGTCCTCCGCCGACAGGTTCAAAGACTCGAAAATCGGGTCGGCCTCGGGACCCATGGAATAAACAAGCGTATCCACCTGGCGTGGCTGGTCTGACTCGTCCAGTTTGGTCAAGGAGCGAAATCTTTCGAACCTGGCTTTCCAGGTTGGCCATGCTTCTGGCGCTGAGAAGTCGAAAGCGCCGGGGAGTGGGAACTTTGCAGAAGACATTTCTGCAATCAAACTTCTGACACCATGTAACGTTTGGGTTTGTCCCAACGTCAAACACAAGACTCCACTCAACAGCTCCAGACAACGACTGAGGTTTATTTACAAGAAGAAGGAAAGATAAAGATAAACTGTCATGATGTGTATATGTACACAGTACGGGAATGCATAGGTAACTGATCCAGGAACGGATCGGGTACATCGATAGACTCATGAGAGTACAGAGTACATAGAACGATAATTATATAGATTGTGTCATCCATTTATGGGTAAGCGAATGGGACCACAACATTTTCTTTCTTCACTTTTTTGCCGTCACCACACCACAGAGACCTACCTACACGGTGAATAAAACCTTCCAAGAGTGTAGAGAAGTATTGTGTGCATGCCGGTTGTGGCCGACCAATTTTAAATTGTTAACCCTTTTAATTAAAATAACCATTCAGTTGAACTATTCTTGCCAGGCAGAATGCAGCCGCGGGGCTAGTCTAAGTAAAATAATTGGCTCTCCCTGATGGTAGTAATAGTCATGCCGCCGGGAACAGGGTGACACAGGCCGGATGCGGGGTAGTGTTCAACCCCGCAGTGCCATAATAGCCCATTATTCCGAATTTCTTTGTATAAACAAGTGTTTCAAACTTAGAACATCTGGGTTTGGGATTAATATACTGTCGACAGTCACAAGAGTCCACAAACATGTTTATGCACTCTTGCTGTCGGGCTCAGGACTTTTCTAGCCTCAAATGTGGCAAATAATAATTGTACGATTCAGACAATGCCGGATGTACTGTTGTTATCATGATATCTGCAACTATACGAGGAAGACACCAAAAAGTTAGGGTACCACTTTCCAAACAATGGACGGACCGTCACTGTAGCGACTAGTGTAGAAGACTACATGAAAAAGAGAGCCTGTTTTCCTACGATCCTGCTCAACTCAACTGTTTGCCATATTGAATAATTTTAGTAAGGCTGATAAGTTTGATGCACTCGAAACACCACAAAAGGATACCAATTAACACAAAAGGGAAAACGAACAAGAACACAACTGCAGGCAGAAGCACTTATGACTAACACCAAGAGTGGGGTTATGGACTCTTGCTAACACGATACATAAGCTTATCGTAGTTACTCACGCGGGGAATTGGAAAGAACCAGGAATATTCAGTTAGGCTGTGTTTACATGATGCGTTTCAACCCGGGTCAGATTTCAACCCACCATGCACACAAAATGAATGGCGCGTTTACATGACGCATTGCGCTTGACCCGGGTTGAAATTTCGCCCCGGGTTGATTTCAACCCGGGTCAAAGATATCGTACTACGTACTTCTGTGCGTATCTCGCGCCAGGTTCGAACAGCACTGCACATGCAAATTTCGCGCGAAAGAATTCACGTGACCATACAGGACTGTAGAAGTGGAATTTTGGCGGCATATGAGTATTTCACCCGGGTCAACTGTCTTCATGTAAACGCTCACCTATTTTGTCTATCACACAGACTTTCAACCCGGGCTGAACTCGACCCGGGTTGAAATTTCTCATGTAAACACAGACTTAGGCTACTCAAAAAGGGAGATCAAATGTACGGTGGTTTTATGTGTAGGGGCGCCGGGCAGAAGGAGGGAAAACGGGCTACACATGTGCGGTGTGTATGGTGACTTTGCATGGAGGGGCAGTGCAGTGGGGAAATGGTACAAATATGGAGGTTATGAAATGTGTAGATCTACGGGTCGGTACTACATGGAGCCTGGGGGTGAGTACGGGTTTATCAGGGGACATGACTGTACAACACGTACTGTAAATATACGGCAGCTATTTAATTTCGGCTATATTCGGCACCGACCCAAAACGCCTAAATTAAAACGCCGGTGAAATTTTTCACAGCATCTGTCGCACTATACCATGCCCTCTACCCCACGCCGAAAATAAATCTCCGCCGAAATGTCAAAAATCGTGAAGTGCCGAAATTTTGCAGCGCCGAAATTTTGTATACCGTATTATCTCTAATATAAGCACAGTCTCCAATAATAGCACGTCTCCAATAATAGAACACCTTGGGGCGGCATTCAAAAAATAAAGTGCTCAGTCTCCATTATAAGCACACTGTGTACATTCATTATCTGTACCGGCGAAAAACCCCTGAAATGTGTGTGTCTGACATGAATTTGGCATGGCAACATGCCTCTGAAATGAGGTTGAAATATTAAAGGAACAGTCTCCAATAAAGGAACGTCTCCATTAAAGGGGAAGTTAAGGCAAAAATTAAAATTTCACCAGTTGTAGTCTTCGGGGTGCTGAGTCGATTGGTCTTGGTCCGAGAAAGCTGAGACGCTCCCTTCCTACTTGAATCCCAATCGAACTCGCGCACTTCCACCGAAACTGGGTGACTGCGCCCTACTAGATGGGGATTTGTATGCAAAATGTCACTAAAGCGCCATTTCGTTCTTATAAAAGCACGGATGACCGCGATTGGCCCATATGTTGTAGTCTTTTGGACTCTGAGTCGACTGGTTTTGGTCCGAAAAGGCTGCGATGCAGCGTTCCTCCTTTATTTCCAATCGAACATGGTTGAACAAGTGGTCACGTGCTCCTGGGTGCCCAAATCACCTGGTCACCACGCCAGCAGGCGACAACTTTCACACCAAGGTTTAACTCGAGTGACAGGACTGCACCCAAAAAAGGTCAAACAGGCTAGTAAGTTGTACCCTGCAGGCACGGTGACCAGCTGACTGGTGTACGCAGGAGCACGTGACCGCTTGTTCAACCATGTTCGATTGGGAATAAAGGAGGAACGCTGCATCGCAGCCTTTTCGGACCAAAACCAGCCGACTCAGCGTCCAAAAAACTACAACATATGGGCCAATCGCGGTCATCCATGCTTTTATAAGAACGAAATGGCGCTTTTAGTGACATTTTGCATACAAATCCCCATCTAGTAGGGTGCAGTCACCCAGTTTCGGTGGAAGTGCGCGAGTTCGATTGGGATTCAAGTAGGAAGGGAGCGTCTCAGCTTTCTCGGACCAAGACCATTCGACTCAGCACCCCGAAGACTACAACTGGTGAAATTTTAATTTTTGCCTTAACTTCCCCTTTAATAGCACGGGGCGGAGGTGCATTGAAAAAATAAAGGACCGTGCCTTAGGCTATGATCGTTTGGTCGGATCCAGATCCAGATCCAAATCTCAGATCCGTCGGATCCTTCAGAATCAACCAAACACTTTTTTGCGGACCTTGGCTGTTGCCATGTTGACGAAGTAAAAAATGGCGCTGACAGGTCACCCAAAAAAGGCACAAGTCATACTGATCGCCCGCGTCGTACGAAAAGTCAACAATTTACAAAAGTCCACTAGACGTACGACAATGAGTATAAAAATGATTTTTACCCACCATATACGCACAAAGGTCACATTTGGATCCGATGGATCCAGTCAACCCTGCTCCCGGGGCAGGGTTGCTCGGATCCAAATCCGAAGGATCTGGATCCGGATTCGACCAATCGATCATTGCAGATCCAGTGGATCCGATGGATCTGGATCTGGATCCGACCAAACGATCACGGCCCAAGAGATAATACGGTATTTACCGCGGCCGTTGCCGTAACAACACTGTGCACATGTGGTAGGAGAAATTTTTTGAAAAAAAAGACGAAGATGAAGATGCTGAGCTAGCTAGCTTGCTGCATGAGCCCCGACCCCACATAGATTTCCGTAGAGAGTCTCTTATCTCACAATAGTGCTGGGGCCAAGTCCGAAAAAGTCGCTTTATTGAGGAGTTGCATTTGACACCTCGTCCAGGAAAGATTTGACTTCAAATTCGGAGAGGCGGACCAACTATAGGAATTTTGGAGAAAACTAGAAGTTCCCAATGTTGTCCGTTTGGAAGTTATGAGCTATTTCCAAATTGCTTAGGTTACTATGGTAACCTGTGTACAATTAGCCGTTTCTGAGGCAAAGCCGGTACAATTTTGGAGAAAAAAGTTACCTTGTTGGAAGGCGAGCTCTTTCCAAGACTGTTATTGAAAACCAGAAGTTTATAGGACTGTCGGCTTCCTTGTCACAGGAATTTCTCGAATTTCTACGGTTACCGCGGTAACGTGTATGCAATTAGCCACTTCTAAGCGAAAATCAGTGCATTTTCTCCCCTGTAGACAGGTGGAAAGCAGAGAATAGTTATAATAATGTGGCTTAGAGGTCTATTGGGCTGTTGCAAGCCTGGTTTGTAGAGACGGGACCCCTCTCTCCTGATTTAGTGCCGGGATCCACACAAAAGGATCAAGAGGATTTAGGCAGGACTGACATCCAAGAACGAGCAAGGAAACACAACTGATAGCAAAAACAAAAACAAGAAGACTCAAACAATTCCCTAGCATATACATGTATTAGAACTGGGGCTAGCCCCATTATACATGTAGTTCAAATGGTCGACCGGTCGCAAGACCAGGGCTATGCCAACCGTGGAGGTTGTAGTAAGGTCATAAGGAACACTGTTTTCGAACACAGACTCAGTGCATCCTCCGCCTACATGTACAATGTAGCTTGTAACATGCTGGCAACCAAACTACATAGTCATTGTATGTTTTGTCATGTACATGTACATGTACATGACTACACGAACTGCATTCTTTTCACATCCAAAGAATCATCTTGCCCGTAAAAGAGGCCAGTACTGTAAGGTGTACAATCATGTACATGTACATTGTACAATGTACTGAACTGAAGTGCATGTCCAGGACACTGTTGTGGTATTCATTATAGTTATTGTTGTTGTTACTGGTGTGCTTTTTAAATTACATGTACATGTATACATGTATACATGTATTACATGTATACATGTACTTCATGCACATGTATAGTCGTTCAACCAAACACACCCAGTTCCCTTCTCATATCCCACGGAGATGCCAGGACTTAGAAGACGAGAGAGATCGGAGTATGCAAACTGCTCCATGGCAGGGCAGAAACCTCACTATTGTCACTAAGAACTCCACAACCTGCCGATCAACGATTTTCTCCAATACGTTGACAATTGGCAAGAGATATGGCTTGTAGGAGTTGAGAGTAGTCAGTATTATATGGCCATAGCTGTCTCCAAATTAACATGATTGTATACAGGTGAAACCATCCAGGGTGTTCGATGTACATGGACATGCAGTATAATAATAATGATAATCTGTGGCATCAGGTACTGTACTGTATTTGCATCACTTGTAGCCGAGTTGGATGGTGAACAACTGCTGCACACGTACATGTACATGATTGTACATGTACATGTATCTGTGAGTGCTGGAAATGATGCCACATGCACTGGTACAGGTACTAGCAAGAGTTATAACTCCCCGGTTATACACTCTTGGTACTAGGTGTAGAATTCATAGTGGCTCGGCTAGGTAGCAGGAGAGGTCACTGCCCCATGGGCCATGGGGTCAGTCCGGGACTGTTTTGAAACTGTTGCTTGATCAGAGGGATGTGACCAGACCTTCCTGTGTAAATGCTTGCTGTGAGTTGCTGAAGGATGACACATGAGCACGGAATATGTGGCGGAGTTTGTTGCATGTTGCGGTTATTAGGGCAGTTGTTTGTCTATTAGCCATCTCGTTGATCAAAATTGTCCTTCCAGGTCTTGGCGTAGGCCCCCGCCCCGGTCTACATGCACATGTAGATGACTGTATTTCATGGGCAATACGGTGCTTCCTAAACATGCACATGTCGATCGGACAGCCTGCATGACCATGATGACATTGTTCCATAAAAAGAAAATGTGAATTGGGTGGAAAGTACTAGTAGTGGATCATGGTGACCAATCCTGTCAACATAGCACACCGCTGTCTGGGTACTACATGTACATTGTATTATGTGAAGGAAGGGAGGAAACAAGTGCCAGGTCAATGCAATCCCGGTACTGCGGTAGTGTTAGAGGGGAGAGGAGCCCAGTCTCCAGCTCTACAAACCAGGCATGAAACAGCCCAATAGACCTCTAAGCCACAATATTATAACTATTCTCTGCTTTCCACCTGCCTACAGGGGAGAAAATCACTGATTTTCGCTTAGAAGTGGCTAATTGCATACACGTTACCACGGCAACCGTAGAAATTCGAGAAATTCCTGTGACAAGGAAGCCAACAGTCCTATAAACTTCTGGTTTTCAATAATAGTCTTGGAAAGAGCTCGCCTTCCAACAAGATAACTTTTTCTCCAAAATTGTACCGGCTTTGCCTCAGAAACGGCTAATTGCACACAAGTTACCATAGTAACCTAAGCAATTTGGAAATAGCTCATAACTTCCAAACGGACAACATTGGGAACTTCTAGTTTTCTCCAAAATTCCTATAGTTGGTCCGCCTCTCCGAATTTGAAGTCAAATCTTTCCTGGACGAGGTGTCAAATGACACTGTCAGATTTCTGGACCTGGCTCCAGGACTACAAGTCACAGTGGAGTCTTCAATCAACAAGTAGTTCGTTGCTTTCTAAATTCTATGTATTGTTCCTCGTTGCGATCGTTTTCCTGTCTTAGTGTTCTCCAAGGCTAGCATTCCTCCGACTCTTTCGAGAGGAAGAACCGAGAAATAGAACACACAGAATGCTGCAGGAGCTGGTCTTTCGTATGCAGTCAGCTGAAGAATATCTGTTTCACCAAGAATGAAGCGGACGAGGTCGCATTTATCGGAAGATCAAGAGTCGGAAGATCAAGAGTCGGACTCTCCGTGGGAAGATTTTCACCTTCACATCTACCCAAAGAAAATCTCCACCGGGCAGCGGAAACTGGTGACCGATTCTTGCCGTCGACAGGGGCTGCGCGTCTCAGAAACAGCCAGGTACTAAGTACATGCATAGCATTTTCTACGACATGATTTTATCGATAATTCGAATCACACTACTTACACAGCATAATTATTAATTTAAAGGGGAAGTTAAGGCAAAAATTAAAATTTCACCAGTTGTAGTCTTCGGGGTGCTGAGTCGAATGGTCTTGGTCCGAGAAAGCTGAGACGCTCCCTTCCTACTTGAATCCCAATCGAACTCGCGCACTTCCACCGAAACTGGGTGACTGCGCCCTACGAGATGGGGATTTGTATGCAAAATGTCACTAAAAGCGCCATTTCGTTCTCATAAAAGCACGGACGACCGCGATTGGCCCATATGTTGTAGTCTTTTGGACGCTGAGTCGACTGGTTTTGGTCCGAAAAGGCTGCGATGCAGCGTTCCTCCTTTATTCCCAATCGAACATGGTTGAACAAGCGGTCACGTGCTCCTGGGTGCCCAAATCACCTGGTCACCACGCCAGAAGGCGACAACTTTCACACCAAGGTTCAACTCGAGGGACAGGACTGCACCCAAAAAAGGTCAAACAGGCTAGTAAGTTGTACCCTGCAGGCACGGTGACCAGGTGACTGGCGTACGCAGGAGCACGTGACCGCTTGTTCAACCATGTTCGATTGGGAATAAAGGAGGAACGCTGCATCGCAGCCTTTTCGGACCAAAACCAGTCGACTCAGCGTCCAAAAGACTACAACATATGGGCCAATCGCGGTCATCCGTGCTTTTATAAGAACGAAATGGCGCTTTTAGTGACATTTTGCATACAAAACCCCATCTAGTAGGGCGCAGTCACCCAGTTTCGGTGGAAGTGCGCGAGTTCGATTGGGATTCAAGTAGGAAGGGAGCGTCTCAGCTTCCTCGGACCACGACCATTCGACTCAGCACCCCGAAGACTACAACTGGTGAAATTTTAATTTTTGCCTTAACTTCCCCTTTAATTACGCCACTTGACGAAGACTTTCACAACGTTCATTTCACATTTGGTGAAGACAAGAGTACATAAACTAGAGTGTGCAGCTCCGGCAAAATCATCCCACGGCAACGTTTTTTTTGGTTAGGTCATACGAGTGGATCTACTCGTAGTGACTCACCTTTGCCGCACCTCACACCGGTTCACATATCACCTGGTCACTTCCCCGTATCATCCAGGTAATTTCGGTTGCACATTGCTGCTTGTACAAAAGGTGAAATATGCATGCAAATTTCCCGTTATCACTTTAGTGATGCGGTGATTTAGCACTGAACCTACAGTACAACGGATTTTTAAATGATTCAGGATGACCTAAACAAAAAAACGTCACCGTTGGCGTTGGATGGGTATTATGCAGCATTGATGTCGGAGTTGCACACCCTGGCCAGGTTTGTGCATGCTAGTCTTAGTGAAAAGCGTACATGGCAAGATTGATCGATGAAAATCATGATGTAATAGTCGCCACGTTGACATTAGACATCACCATTCGGTGCAAGTGGAGTTGATTGCTGCATACAGTAGGGTACATGAGAAACAAGGCCCGTGGAATAGCACCATTGGTCTGGCGAAGCCACAACTCGCAAGCAGAACCAGGCATAGTGGGGAATACCCGGTCTCAAGACAAGACAACGCCAGGCATTGTGGGGTGTACCCGGTCTCAAGACAAGACAACATGAGCCAAGACTCACACCGACTCCTAATTGCTTGGTGCTTCACAGATAAAGGCCAGCTACGCGCCAAACTTTGCATTAGCAGAAGCAGGGTGCAGTGACATGCAGAGGGATTGGTGAACTGAAGGCCGCTTTGTTGCACATGTACAGTGCTGGCAACTGACATGCGACCCCCTGGATGGCGCGGCAGGGAGTCGCATGTCAGTTGCCAGCACTGTACATGTATAGTTGTGACAATTAAAATCTGCAACGATGCACACTTGCAGCGCCGATTACCATTCGGTCTTGACATCCTGAGTGCACTCTCTATCACGTGTACCTGATGGTATAATAAAACCGTATTAAAATAATTTTGTGCATCTGGCTGTGACGACAACAGCAACAACAATCCCACTACTTCACACAGTAGTGTCAGCAGTAGACTTTGGCGATTCGGGAAATTTCCTTTCGCTCTTTTGACTTTATCTTTCATTTCCGTTTCAATTTTATGTTCCAGTGGTCTGGGAAAGTCGTTGTCAACTGAACTAGTTGTATGCGGCTGTTTTCAACTTTCCTTGCACAGTGATGATGTCACTCATGTTGTTACCAACCTAGATCCAGAGCGTGCTGCCAGCGAGTTCAAAGACAGGTATGACCTACTCAAAGATGATTTCCCACTCTTCACATTTTTTGGCCTTTAATACTGCTCTTTGATATCACAGCGCTTTCTCTACTGTAGTCTAGCTCAATCACTTGCTTGCTGTTCACTGTCTCTCTCTCTGTCTGTATTGTTCTTTGACAGGCATGAGCTTTTGTATGCTTTTCTCTTCCACAGTCCACTGTGTGCAGCGGATGTTCTAACTCTTTCATGTAAGTACCTGGTAGTTGTGATGTACACTGGTGTGGCGTTGCTTCGGCTCGGCCACTAGCAGCATGATATTGTAGGTCGAAGATGAGATCCAACATGCTATTATTTGTTAGCTTTTTGCCTGTTCCCAGGTTCTTGATTGTCTCGACTGTCTGGAGGTACATGTAGCAGCATAGTCCGAATAATCCTTCTGCCACTAGGCTGGACCTGGTAGCCTTTGTTTCTCAACAATGGTCTTGGACGTACCTACCCTGTGCCTTCCTGCTGTACCCTACAAGTAGCACTGTAGAGTGTAGTGGACATGGAAATCCAGTCGATTGCCCGGGGCCGGCGCCCTCAGCGCGTACAGAACGTTGCATGCATGCATGCAGTGTGCACAGCGATGTTGAGGCCGAAGACACTAGCGTGTACTGCTTACCCGCGGCTGCACGGCCAGCACCCTGGAGCCGCTAGACGTGCGACCGGATTTCCATGTCCACGACAGTACAAGGAACCCTGTAAAGTGGCAAACTGGATAGCACCGAGTACATTTAGCGATTTCATTCTGATCGTCTGTTGCCAGTGTTTCTGTTCTAGTATGCACTGGCGCAGGTCGCTGATCTATTCATGGCTCCGGATTTCGTTGAGCATGACTACACAATGCTCCATTACTGCAGCTGGTCGAGAAGCCACTATTCCTATTCGCACAAATGTCCATTTTTTTTGTGCTATAGGGCTCACCTCTAGTTTAGCTGCTGGACGGCCATTGGCGAATGATGCTTTCAGAGATCTTGCTTGCCCCAATAAGAAGTGAGGCTACTCATTGTAACTCAGGAGTCTTTCTTGCTAACCTAGTTTCATTTGCAGATGGCGAGTACATTAGAGCCATGTTCTACCTAACCCTTTAGCCAGCCTTCCCAGTTCGTGTATTGACTGAAAAGACGGCTGAGATTTTGACTGCATGCGCAGGTTTGTATTGAGAAATCCATGCTGGTGTTATCGTCTACCAGCCAAAGCTTGAGAAGCAGTCGCGTTGTGGCATCTCTGCCGCAGAGATTAGAAGCATGTGCCTACAGAGAAACAGACGGCTGAAGATATTACTCCATGCCTTGTACAGGCACGTTGTATTACTCCTTTAGTGCACGAGTGCTGTCAAAGTCACACCGCTAGTCTGACTATTGCTGCTCAGGGCGCCTGCATACCTATCTCTCGTAATGATTTACTAACTTAGTAGATGAGGCTCTTCTCTTTGTTACTGCAGACCAATGACTGGTGAGGACAATGAGGCCGGAACAAGTCAAGATGATTCTCATGCGTTTGAGGTATGCCGTGACAGTTTTACACTGGGCGCATGGTTGAACCTTGAAACTGTGGAAGAAGCTGGTCTACACCTGCTGATGACTCTGATGGGTTTTACCATTTCTTGCAGTGTAGTGTAGAGATCAGGACAGTCGTCTTCCTTGTACGCACTGGTGAGTTTCCTTTTTGTCCTAGGCATATTCTCTCAAACCTGGTTCTGATTTTCTCCCTGTAGGATACTAACTATGCGTGCTTGAGTGCTACCCCGCTCAAAGCAGTGAATCCAGACAACCAAAGATTTGTTGTAAGTACAAAGTAGAACGGATGAAAGTGTATTATTATAAGCATTTCCGCGTTGACGTGTAAGAGCAGTATGCAGCGCCCACAGCTTCGCTTATGCTGAATGGCTTGGGTGAGTGGAGAGAGGAGAGAAAGCAGCGAGGCAATAATCTGAAGAGAACCAACCTACATTTGCATGACTGCACAAGAATGGGGAAGACGAAATGACAGGCCAGTCCCACGGGTCGTTAGTCGCACTTCACGAGATTTTAAAACTCTGGACGTGACAAATAGACAGCTCCTCACTTGAAGTACATGCACTTGAAGTATGTCAGCCCTGTTTGACAGAAATCCGAGATGCTAACAATAAACATGGTACTGTACTTGGCTTGGTCACAGGATGCCTTGCTGGCGTTGGAGAAAGCTCGGGAGATCTTGGACTACAACAGCGAAGCACGCGGGTCAAGATCTCTGGCTTTTCGCCGCGCTGCTTGTAAGCTGAAGATCTACCCCAAGTAAGGCCATAATGAGATTCGAAAGCTGTCACAGGGCGTCGGCTGCCAGAGTCCCAAGCAGTGGCCTGGGTACATACTCCATAGTGATGCTGTTTTGTTGGGTTTCTGATCCAGTGAAGATACCTGAAGTTCGTTTCGCCGGCGTGCTTGTTCAGGTTACTTAGTATCTGCTGGAGGAATTGAAGTGTGTTATCAGTTCCTGTTAAACCAGACACTTGCTGTATGATCACAATTTGTAAATCGGGTGTATTCAAAGAGAAGCCCGTGATTCTTGAGGGTTGTGTGACCAAAAAGTACTTATGTCATGCTTGGTAAGTACTAAGTAGTGCATGCTTGCCACTTACAGTGTAGTGATAACGGAAACATGTCCGTCACTAAAACATTTTTTACAAGTTGCCAGGCTAATGTCGCTCTTTTGATTTACAGAATGCAGTGTCTGTAATGTTTACTATTTGTTTGTGCTTGCACTGGCAGGTCAATTACCAGTGCAAAGCAAGTAGCCAACCTGGATGCCATTGGGCGACATAGCTTGCAAGTAGTGGAGGTGAGCGACTGGCACACCGGATTGTCCTTGTTGGAAAATAATTGTCTATTTAATGAGAATGCCAAGCATACCTGATTCCCTTAGTGCTGCGCTGACACATTTGTCTCTCTCCACCGTCATTTCTAAATCTTTCGCTGTGTCACACAGGACATTTTAAAGGATGGCTATTCACAGGAAGTGAAGGACTACGAAAACAACGCAAGACTGCAAGTGCTGAAGGTTTGTTGTGCAGTTTTTCAAGCATAATACCACCATCATTTGATGTGTAATTCCGCAAGGGACCTGCTGTACTTGATGTGTGCTGTAAGGCACAGGTGCATAGTCACTGCATTGCCTGTGTTAGTATCCAGCTGAAGAGATTCTCTACTCTGGCGGCTAAATAGTCCAGCAGAACATGTTATGACGCATGGCACTACCTGTACCTGTCAATGACCTGAAGTATGCATGTGGGACAGAAGGAAATGCCATCACGCAAGGGAATAGAAGTCCTGAAAAATGGCCTATAATTTATAAAATAAGACATTCTATAATAGTAATACAATACAAGTGCATTCACTTCCTACAGGTGAGTACAGGTGAGATGACGTGTGCGTATACTTGTTCTTTGAAGTGATTTTATTCACTGTCATTTCCAGCCCAGCGATCTGTATGTACACCACCTGATTTCTGTTCATGTGAACTGTGCGCGTACAGACATTCAGCAGCGTATACGGCTGCGGACCCGCCAGTGCTGCCAAGTGGTATGGAGCAGGCGCGCGCACCATCAAAGACATACGTGACGACTGCGCCTCATTGTCCGATCGTCAGAAAGTCGGTAAGCGATGATGTGCAGCGCGCTGCGTGCCATACTACTTGCACCTCCACTTGCGTACAGACAGTACTTGCATTGCCATGTTCTGTGCTGGAGTAGTGTAGTGGACCTCTCCACTACCACTGGCATCCGGTGGTACATGGTATAGTTTATGTTGGAATCTGACTGGCATGCGGTACATTATATAAGTCATGTTGAAATCTGTAGGATTAGTGGGGCAAAGTTGATCTGCGCAATGTTATACCCTCCATTACGTTTATTAGTACAGAAGCGTACAAATCCAGCACCTGTGGGGATACCCTGTTTTTATACAATGTACTTGAAGTACTAAAGGAAATGATTCATCACTGCTTCTTCCACCCTGCTACCAGGTCTTGAATACCATGACTATCTTCAAGTGCCAGTCGCACAGGAGGAAGCTGAAGCACTGCGCTCTCTGATCGAAGAAGAAGTAAGTCTTTTGCAATGCCTAGCCCACCATGATAGTCGTAGCTGTCCCTACATACCGTAATGTCGCGTGCATTAGCCGGGGCTTATATGCCTATAAGCCGGTGATGGAGTCAGGCTTGTACACAAGACAGGCTTATACACGAGACAGGCTTATATGACAAGCACCACTCAATGACCAGGCTTGTATGCGCAAACTGCTGACTTGGACGTCAAAACCAACATTTTCCAACTTCAAACAAGCAACTTGCCAAGGGACAAGACGGAAAATGCCATGGGAAAGGTAAGTTTGAAGCTTGAAGAGTGCTGCATGGCCGTCGAGCGCAGCTGGTGTTGATTTCCGCATCTTCCCACGTTTTCCGCGTGTGCAAGTGTACGGTACCATGCAAACATGAACATGTAAAAGGCGCGCTCACCAGTCTTGCGTAGTAGCCCGGCTTACGCACGCGACACGTGGCGCGTCTCGTGTACTGGCCCGGCTTATGCATGCGACAGGCTTGTACGCGAAAAGCTGTTGCAGATTTCATGCTTCTACACGAGACAGGCTTATGCACAAATCCGGCTTATGCACGCGACATTACGGTATTAGCACCTCTCTTGCCCTGGCTGCCATTCACTTACTATGTGTGCTCCAGGCTTCATAACACTTCTATTGCCTGGATGAGGATATTTCCTGGTGTCAAGTGCTTATGCATTTGCAGTGTTCAAAGCTCTAAATGCAAGTGCAAAACTTTGCTGTTTGTTCAACTTCATATCGTTTAGGTACAGAGCTTGTCGACGGGCATGACAGCCACATTGGCTGGTGGGTTTCGAAGGTTAGCGGCTGTATTTCTTACTTTGAAGTAGGGATGAAAGGATTATACTCACTACTTGGTAAACGCTTGTAATGTTAGCAAATATATCGAGCGAGAATTCACTCGTTCTCGGACCCCAAAATCCGTTTTTGTTCACCAGAACCAACGCAAACTAACTTACTAAATTCCATGTCGGACTGGGGTACTATTGACGTCATCTGTTGACCCTGCTCCTGTATATATTTTGTGTTCTGTCCAAGTTAATTCATGTTTTTTCAAAATGATTTCATAATCCTGCAGCTGGTATTCTCCTCCTCTCCCATCTACTCTGCATACAGAGGCAAGCCATCAGGGCATGACATTGATGTTCTGCTGCATCATGCCAATGATGACTACGAGACCGACTTCTTACAAACGCTGACCGAGAAACTTCAACGTAAGGTATGCTCTTACTGACCAATGGAATCCTGCTGGAAAGCCAGGTACTTGTCAAGTCTTGGGGAATACAAGAGCTGCGTGGTACCGCGTCATAGCGTTTTCAGAGTTGGCTTCAGTTAGCCACTCCTCTGGCTATATTGTGCAATAGCAGACCCACTTCCTCGTCTTCTCAAGTACTAAGTGTAGTTTTTTTTCTACAGTGCATTTCAAATATATAGACGCGTGATTTCAAAAAACCGTTAGGGCGCGTTCAGACTACCGATAAAAAGTGACCGATTGGGAAAGTCGCCAAGGTGATTTGATCACGTGACGTTACTGGCACGTTACCGGTGGGAAAGTTTTACTGCCGCGGCTGCTGCGGCAGTAAACTTTTACCGGCAGTAAAAAAAGTGCTCAGGCTGCATGCGCGCTGGGAAAATAGGGAAAATCCCTTGTCAGTGCCGCGGTGAGAGCTGAAAACTTCACGGTAACGTTAGTTTGTTATCGGTAGTGTGAATGTCCTTCACGGTTTATCGGCATTCACGGTTTGACGGGGTTCACGGTAGTCTGAACGCGCCCTTAGGCCAGCATCTATCCCACGTAAAATCTGTGATCACTTTGTGCACAAATATTTCGAAATTGGGTGTTTGTTGTCTGATCACTTAAGAATCGACATGAGAGTAATTGGAAGAAGGACCTGAGCAATATTCCGAAAACATTTCTCGAGAAGCTCCAGCCAAATTTGAAATATCTCAAGAATACCGTGCGTCTATATTTTTGAAATGGACTGTAGATATGAGTCGGACCAGACAAGTCATGTAGTTGTGCTTTGTCACACCAGAGTTAGATGCCCACGTGTTATGTCGTTCTTGCTGATAGGGTAATACAGATCACCAGCTTACAGCCTCCTGTCTCTCTCACCTTTCATCTTCAGGGACTTCTTGTGCACTCAGAGCTTTTCATCGGCAAGAACACCAGCAACCAACTGGAGAAATCAGTTGCGTCTCATTACCACCGAGACACGACTTTCTATCAAAGGTATTAAGTTTTTAATAAAAAATAAATAAATAAACAGTGGTGTGCACGTATTAGATGTACAGGTTCCAGCCCAAACTGGTGGCACCTGATGGGCCCCAGCATGTACAACATGATTGTGGTAAAATGGTGCAAGTATACAAACTTTATAGCGAGCAGCATTGGAGGTGGCATTCTGGTTTCTAGCCCTAACCGCAGTGTGCACCGTCGATATGTGAGCCAGTCTATTGGATGTGTTTACGGCAGTGTTGCTCATGCATGCAACAGTAGTGTGTGCTGCTCATGTTAGTAACTTAGTATGTTCATGTCCATGTGTGCGTTTACTGCAGAACACAAAAGATGGATCATCTTGACAAAGCATACTGCATGCTTGACATCACGGATAACCTCCTGTCCCGTTACGTGACAGCATCTGACGCTGCAGTAACGACCACGACCACCACCACCACCACTGGCCATGCCTCTACTATCACAGCTATATGTGCAACATCTGCAGAGGGGAGGTCTGCTGACAGACAACCGTCGCAGGAGAAAGGCGAGGCTGGCATTCAAGCTGCCTCTAAACCCTCACCGGTGATACCCACAGCTGCTGCTGATGATGATGATCATTTGGCAGCGAAAGATGGAAGTCTACCTGATGGCGAGATGAGATGGTGGACGAAACGCAAGCACTTCGTACGTCGAGTGGACCTGATCGTGTGCCCACACAAGCAGTGGGCATACGCACTTGTCGGATGGACGGGATCAAAGGTACGGCACACTCTTGTTCAGATCTGTTTGCTTTTCAAGACGAGGATTGGCAATGGTTGATTATTCATGTTGTTTGAAAGGCGTCATTTTCCTTTGCACATGCATGTCTCTCGTTGTGTGGCTTTGTCGTGTCTGTGTGCATTTACAGTACTTCAACCGAGCACTACGTCTGTACGCGGTGCGAGAAAAGCAGACCATTCTAAACAGTCAAACGATGTACAACCAGACAACAGTGAGTAGCTTTACAACTGTGTGATGCCAGAACGACATTCAGCAATACAGTCATGTATGCTACTTCGAAGGCCTCTTATCCTTTGGTGTGCACGTGTACATGTGGTTGCTTACAATCATTTGTTGGTGCCCTTGCAGAGTCTGCGGAATAAAATTTAAATTATCACCATTCTCAATGTGGCTCTGCAATCAAAGGTCTAGTGCACACTGCATGGGCATAGGAACTCAGGCGCGCGCCTTTCAATCACCGCTCTTCACTGTTACTTCTTTTTGCCCTGTGCTGTAACACAGCAACAGTTCATTCCTGCTGCGACCGAGGAGGATGTCTTCAGGCAACTCGGCGTTCCCGTCTTTCCGCCGCACCTCCGCAACTGCTAGCTGTTAGTATTGCATGTACATTAAACAGTCGTACTCTGTAGTCATTACCGAACTATCTCTTGATGAGTATTACAGTGTTTAATCCATATCTGCTGGCAGGTATATACGAGGAAACCCAATTTACTTGATGGATGCTGAGATCCTTGTCAGTCATACTTACTACTTGTTAGTCACATTACTCTTGTCAGTCATATTACCGTACTACAGTCCTATGCATGTAACTCATGCCAGGCAGTGCTTATGTTCTTGGAAGTTCTGTACTCTTCTCTCTCTTTCGTTTTGCTGCTATCCAAGTCTATCCTCTCTTTCAAATGTGTTGCAAGCAAAGGTATGAGTGAAGTATCACGGTAGTGAATACGCCCCCCCCCCCCCCCCCCCTGCGCTCCCCACCTGCAGACCCTGATCCGGGCCATGTGGTAGTCTTCGCATAAGTACAGGTTTCGTCATGGTCGCAATCTTGACGAAGCCTACACTCGCCAGCTGTGCCGGTACCTGGCACACTGTCTGTAAAGTGTAAGCCTCAGTAGCTACAGAGCCTTTGGTAATTGTAGGTTTGAACCCCCCCAAACACACACACCTCCTTTTGTAAATTACTAGTAAGGCATTAACTGATTAATTAAGCTGACTCACCGAATCGGTATGAGAGGTAGCAGGTGTCTTGGGAAGTTTCTGTCAATCACCAGCGTGAACTTGAGAACATTGGGATGCATACCTGAGACGATGAGACCAAGCATTATGCAGGACCAGGGAACACAGCAGCAACAAAGTTCCATGTTGATGCCCTGGGCATACTTTCACTATACTGGGAGGACCCCGGCTATAGCATCCCAACTTCTATGGTTCATGGAGGAAAAGTTACCTATACTGGTACTGAAATTCGACTACATGCTTCTTTGATATTGGAATCGGCATTTGTTACTTTTTATTCTTTTGTAACCCGTCCTCCCTCTCCGCCTTCTTGGTTTTTCCCAGCTAGAACTATTGCTAACTCGATGATGGCGAAAAGCCGAAAAGTTGCTTTTTAAATAAATGGACAATGTTCTTACTTAGAAGTAGGGGTGAAACGGTTCCGGTAAGGAACCGGTACGCGGTTTTGGAACCGCCAGCTGAAAAGAATCGGGTACCCGTTCCGTCAAATTTCGAACCGAAACTCGAAAAATCTCGTTCTTGTACAAATACATGTACACGCCAAGTCTACTCAAGATTTTTAAATGTCTTACCTTATGATCACTGCCCTTCCAAAGGGTTCTCCTATCGATCCTGGTCACTACGAGCGTACCTTCTTCGCACATGGACTCTCCGATGTCACGTTCTTGCTCGTAAAAATGTTTTCTAACTTGAAAATAATTGTCACGGACGCATTTGGTCGGTCTGGAGAAAAGAGTGCATGGAACCGATACCCGAACCGTGGGAAACTATGCTGGCATTCGGGTTCCCGAACATGAAAAACATGGAACCGTTTCACTCCTACTTAGAAGTTGCGACTTCAGCGGTATTAGTGATGAAGTTGGTTGCTCTAACGAGGAACACACAGTTTGTATCCCTGGTGATGGTTTTGCCTGGAGAGCACTATATAAGTGGTGCTTTCAGGCACAATCTTCCTCAGCCTACTCAAGCTCAACTGATGAGGGGTGAATTCCCCAAAACACTGTGCATTGAGCAGGTTTGCCAAGTGGAAGGTGCGACATGCTCCTCGTGTGCTCCGGATGGCAGTCGTGAGTCAGTCAAGTGTCAAATTAGGCAGGACGCGTGTGTTGCTCGTTGGACAATTTTCTTGTTAGAATATTTGCAGCGTTGCGGAAGGGATCTTTGTCCTCCCAAATTTGAAAACCAGGAAGTTGATTTCAAACCACAGGGAAAGTGTGGTGTTTGCTTTTCCGCACTTCACGGTTGTAGCGTGCCGCGCATCTGGCCCATAAAAAAGAGATTACGGTTGCATACAGTACTCTTGTTCATGGACCCTTGCTTGTATGCATTGTCAACACACAGTTCTGCACTGACCTTCGGGAGGATGGTTGATTAGATGGCCGAATGCCAGCGGATGGTGTGGTATGCCCTATGAATCACAGAAGTTACAAGTCCACATTATGATTACGTGATGGTTGTCAGTCAGGTACATTCCACGTAACAGTTTTTTTTTTTTTTTTTTTTTTTGTAATACAATGCAACACAATATTGTGAAAATACACAACAATGAGAGACAAGAGGAAAGCTTGGTAATAATAAACAGCCTGTAAAGTGTAACGAATATAGTCATCCAGTATCCACGTCCAGTATTTACAATCCACGTCACAGTTGAACAATAGCAACTGAAACTTCTAATCTACATGTTCACTTACAATCAGCTGCAGGCTGCTATAGTCCTTGGCGTCGATCACATTTCCACCTCCAGCGCCCAGTCTCAGCCACACATCCTTATTCTCGGTTTTCAGAGTTTCTCCTTCATCAAGCGGTGGATACTTTGCACAGAAAACCACACACACACACACACACACACACACACACACACACACACACATACACACACACACACGCACGCACACACCAGCCGAGGTAAATTGCGAAATACGAGCTGCAAAATAAATAAAAAAGCTACAAGCCTGTGGTGCTCCACTAGTGCACGGTGACCCATTTCAACCATGCATACCACAGGCGCAATGCACAAGACGGACCTCGTTTACGCACCTACACCAGTCCTGTACCGTGTCAACGTCCAAATGGTTGGCAGGTCTGCACGTAAGGGTGATTGACTGCTCGTTCCTCGCTCTCTCGCTATCAATACATTTCTTAGAGCAGTGCATGGATGATCATGCGCTGCCGAGCTACAGTGAAACCTCGTTAATAAGAACACTGATAAAACAAACTTTCACTAATACAGTATTTGTAACTCTATTGGATAAATCATGGTGTATTCACTGGGTATAAGATATGGATAAGAACTCCCGTTATTGCGAACAAATCCCGTCGGTCCCTTGGTGTTCGTCCTAAAGAGGTTTTGACTGTACATCATTTTCGAAGTGGCTTTCATCCTCGCAGTGTACAATAGTGGCACACAGTCAAGCTGGAGGAAACGGCTCAGATTGGATTCCGTCCAGCCGTCTCAGCCTCCATTACACAGGACTCCACCAGAGACTCACCATCAGTCCTGGGTAGATAGCCACCAGCTGTCCAGGCACGGCTGTCCCTTTTAATAACACACCTGTGTGCCAACAACAGTCCAGCAAGAAACAAGATTCACTCTCAACGTGCATGGTGTTGGTTTCAGGGGCAGCACAAACGCAACACGTAGATTTGTTTCACCTGCGAGAGAGAGAGAGAGAGAAAGAGCACTGCTATGCAGCAACTTCCGCAGGTTTCCATTCATGAACACGCTGGTGGTAACAATGTACCAGCCAGGGTCATGAGTATGGGAGCATGTATTGCACACAGTCGCACGTGAAAGGCTGTGTGCCGTTTGTACATGTCCACTGCAGACTAGAACAGGTATCACAATGAAAAGTGTCATCATCCCGGTCTGCATCTCATGTCCAAAACTGCCGACATACCTTTATCCATGTCCGGTGGTGTGTGCGGAGACTCTCGTCTTTCCAGTGTAAACGTTCTTGGCGATTGACACTGGGTCTCCACCATAGCATCCGTTGAGAGTTCGCTTTGCCGTTCGGCCACTGCTTCATCGTGGAACACAGGGCCAGCGTAGTCGCCTCGGCGCAGCACAGACGGCATAGCCCTGCTGCTGCTCAATCCATCTGTGCCGCTGGTAACGATACTGGGCAGGCCAAGCCTCCACCTGCACACCTCAGTGCTGTACGCAGTCAGGTGCTGGATGAGCTGTGTGCAAGCAAGTATGACACCGGACACCGAGAGGCAGTCTACACATCCAGACTGAAGCATGCTATCCGCTCTCGCCACATACAGTGTAGTGCTACATGCTGCACCATTGCAATAGGCTGGGAACACAATGATGAAATACATACAAAAGCCTATAGGACAAACTGGTGCTGCACTGCGGGGTTTTTTTTTCGATCCCCAGAGCACTCATTTCGTCCAGCAAGCTGTGCACAGATGACATCAGGTCACACTATGTATGCTAATTCATTTTGGCATTTGCCTTTGGTCCACCCGTTTAAAAAAAAGAACCTATTACTTTTTTAATTTAGGCTATTACTACAATCAAAAGTACATTACCCCCCCCCCCCCAAGAGTGTTCAACTCCACTATGGGTGCTGTCCCGACAGAATTTCAAGTTGACGTCATTTTTATGATGCAATGCGCACTGTACACGTATAACTATCCCTGCGGGAATTTGCGCAAAATTTCTCGAAAACTTGTGCGAAAAACAACAAAAAAATGCAGCGAAAAGTGCGAAGAGATGCGGAACTTGCCAGGAATTCGCGGAGTAATTTGCAGAAAATTGCGGATTTTGACCAAATCACAAAATTAAATATTTGTTGCATCGGTAGAATCGCTATTTGCGCAGTAGATCACCCCGGGAGTAGTACTGTCGTAAACTGTGCAAATGACCTGCGTGAAAAGTGCATCAAGACGTAAAAAAATGCAGAAAACAACAAAAAACGCGGGAAATCGCGGATTTTGCAGAAAATCGCGAAATTTGTTGCATCCATGGAATCGCGGTTTCCTGGAGGGACAGGTATAATGAGACGTATCCCGGACCTGTGGCGGACAAGTCCGGCTTGATTTTGTACAAGGAAACATGCATGATACGTTTACCCCCGTACAAACATCGTAAATCACTCGTGCGAAGACCATTGCGTAATAAAAAATGACGTCAACTTGAGAAATTCTGTCAGTATAGCAGGGTACGTGTGAGTTGAACACTCTTGGGGGTTATGCACTCTTGCTACTATGCATGCTGTCAGTAGCAATATCATTCCACGTATTACGTACTTCAGAAGCACCACATGCTAGAGTAGTCCACACGGTACAGCACATGCTGCCTTCCAGCACCATGACAATGATGACTGTGTGGCTACCTACCGTATTTTTCGGAGTATAGTGCGCACCTTTGTATAATGCGCACCCCAATCTTCATTGGGGGTGCGCACTTCAATCTTCATTGAAGTACATGCATTTCATATTCGGAGCATAGTGCGCACCTGCGATTTAGGGCCTAAAATAGCACATCTAAAGGGCGCACTATACTCTGGAAAATACGGTAAGTGCAGTTTGGGTTTCATGACCTCGGGCGTGCTACATCGCTTGTCGTGTTACATCGCTTGCCGCGCAACAGTACTGCATGCATGGCATCTAGCATGTATTTCTTCTTGCCCTGTGTGGAGTTCCTGGTTTCCAAAAAATATATGAGCACGATCTTCAGTATATAAGCACGGGGTAGAGGGGTGTTGAAAAACTATGAGCGCAGCGCTTATAATAGAGAATATACGCACAAGTACATGCTGAGAAGCACTTGAAACTGACCTGCTCCAAGAAGATTTCATTAGCAAGATCAGTAGCAGCGATACTGGAGCATCGTGCCGGCCTTGGCACATAGCGCTTGCCACGTGACCACTGAGCATAGTACGTTGCTGCCTCGTACGTAGTCTGTGCATCCAATGTTCGCTGCACCTTCTTCCATACCATCTTTGCCACGAACAACTTGTTCAGCCGGTACATCAGCGCTGAGTTGTGGTACCTTGAAACGCTTGCCATGCTTGTTGTTGCCCAAAGGGGCTGACAATCATTATCTGCCGGACCAGTCAAGATTTCACTTGCGCCGCGTCGGACAGGCGGCCGACCGACAGTCTTCTTCGCAGTGTTGCCCTGACCACCAGACCGCACTGGAAAGCAGTAGTACACACGCACACACGCACACACACACACACACACACACACACACGCGCGCACGTACACACACACACACACACACACACGCACACACACACACACATACACACACACACACACACAACAACAACAACAACAACAACAACAACAACAACAACAACAACAACAACAACAACAACAATGCTGACTTATTATATGAATGGTGATGCATGCATTAGTAGTTTGTGCACGGTTTTCCGACTTAAATGCACCTGCATGCTGTGCTTGGACCATGCAACTTATAACAATAATCATAACAGGGGCGTTGGATTGTGGTGTGGTTAGCCATCTGAAGCACAATTTACTCGGGGGGTTGGGGGTGGCTCCACCGAAATATTTCGAAATTTAGAGCCCAGATAAGTGCTTTCTATCGATTCACAGGGTAAAACCCGGGACAACGAGTGATACGGTCAATGCCGTAGTGACCGTAGCATGTCCGATGCTCCTGAATAATAACACATTTCGCATAGTAGAACACTCTAAACAATAAAGTAATTCAGCGTTTCCCTCAAATCAGTGAATAACTCAGTGTTCTTTCCACTTCTGACACGCGATGCGACGGCCGCGAAACCGGGAAATCCCCAAATCGCATCCATCTCGCACCCCACGCAACTGCCGCAACTGGGCCATCGCAGAAGTTGAGCTTGGCTCAACTTTTGCGATGCGACAAGCGATGTGGCGTACGATTTTGCCCTTTTCTACAACAAAGTTGTACAAAGGTTCAAGAGTTGCCTGTAAATTTGTACAAGTTGTACCAAGCTGCGCGAAATGCCGCGAATACCGTAAAATCCCGCCAAAGCGCCCCTACCTCCTCGACGCTTCAGGTGGGGAGGGGCGGATGGATGAGTCCTACTTGCCGCATTCAGTGCTACATGAAAAAGTACTCACCCTACGAAAACTGTTCGTGCATCTCGTACACCGACCAAAGGTTAAGAGCCAGGAGTCGTACAGACCCGACAAAACGCAGGGTTTGGAGGGTTTGTGCGATCCCTGTTCAAGAGGGTGGGCACTGTTGCGTACATTTCCAACGGGGTCGAGCACGCGTCTGCAGTACAGTACGGCATCACAGACTGCGACAGAGTCATACGAGGATACAATCAATCACGTCCCTGACAAGAAGTCAGGGAGGGGCAGATGGGAGAGACGGGACGCTCTGGCGGGATTTTGCGGTACTATGGTGACATACCCACCTGCATTGAACTTCGTGCCAAATCAGCAAGGCGTTGTCGCATCGCTGACTTCTGTGAATGGTATTTCGCGAGTTCGCTCCGTCGCAGATCGCGTCGCATCGCAAAGAAGCTTCTGTGAATCCCGCTTTACTCTGTGACGAAAATATCTCCTAGCGCATGGGTTACGGCTGCGATGAAACTCAGCTTTACGGTAACGCTTGTCAAATGTTCTTGTTGCAAACTGCCACAGGTTCTAGAACTTGCCGGGCTAACACCAGGGAGTCGTCAAATTCGTATTTGACGACTCCCTGGCTAACACACCCAATATGTTGTTCTTGTGTACCGACGTTTTTTTAATGAACTCGGATGGAGAGCCCTCCTGATGTTATTTCTATAACTTAGAACCTTCCAAGTTGGAAGGCTGTTGGAGTGCACATCCAAGATGTGCTAGAGCTGTTAGCCAGTTAGTTGTAGAACGTCAGTACCGTCGGTCAGTGCCGTGCAATGTTATCGCAAGAGCTGATTGTTTAGTAACTGGTGGTGTTAGTGGACATTATAGTAACTTGTCGTTCCTTCGACGTTTTTTTATTTGTAATATTCACTAGTGGAGGGATTTGTTGTAATGCTCAATTTTACTATTCCCCCAGTATATATAGTAGTACATAGTGCCTATGTCGATTGACAAAACTCGCAAGTGAAAAAATCATGCTAGTGCATGCGGGAACACAGTACTCTCGTATTCAAACTTACCTGGATGGGTGGTTGCTAGCTCAGTACTGTGCGCGTTGGGGAGCTTTTTCTCTTCTTCCACGTGCTGTCGATAGGTTGGCAACTAACTGATTACTTGAACTCCAGTCACGTAGTACAAACTATTCTATCAAACCAGCAAGCAGCTTGTATGTTGAATAGCGTCATCAAAGCAGCGCAAATATTAACATTTTTAAAAATTTAAATGCTTCCCTCCAGCTAGAGGGGAAACCCCACGGCCCTTGTATCCCAGACTCTCGCCGTCTCGGCCCTAGCCCTAGGCGTTGGCGTAATGTAACCATGGTAACCAAGCACACGCTAGCGCTATCGATCCCGGACCGGCCGCGATCGTTGACATAGCAAATATGGCGTACGACTGCCACGCTTCATGGTCGTGCGACTCGTGCCTTCTTGATCTTCAATTCTGCATTCAGATCAGAGAAAAACTTTTTCACGCGCGGCTCGACGAGATAGACGGGGATCGGCTAGCTTTTGTTGATGGCAATCGCATGCATGCATGCTGCAGCCTGTGCCTGTGGTGCATGCACAGCTCAGCCAGTGAGTCAGTGACTGTCGACATGTCCTTGCATCAGAAACTGCTTTCGAATCAAACCATGTCCTGCTTGTATGTACAGTCGAGCTAGTCAGTGAAGCTTATTACTATTAGTCTTTTTCCATTTTTTTGCTTCGCGTCAGAGTTCTAGATCAGCTTTGTCAGGCCAAGACAGATCGACCGCCGACGTCTAGTCGTCTATCCACAAAGACCACTAGTACGTCATGTGCACGCAGTAGCTGAGTCTGTACTGTAGCTGGTGGTGCTTGTAGCCCTGTCTCCGTTCATTTCTTGCTCAACAACAGTGGCAATAGTAAGAAATTTCCTCAAGGAGTTCCCAGACTGCAGCTGTGATCTGAAAGTTGTGACATGCCGCAACTTCTCATAGGTTTCAGTCTTGTCGATTTATCTTTCAGCAAATCCAGGTTTTTTTTGTATACCTCCGAATTAGTGGTAGTAATTGGAACACGTAATTAACGTTTAGAAGTTTGATGCCTAATGCCATGGGTGAATCAGATCAAGAGAACCGTTCGATGGCAGACCAAATTGACTACGCAGCACGATTTGGACTCACTCTGGCCGAGGCGTATCAAGTAGCACTTGATGTATACAGGCGTGGTATGTTCAACAGTCTTGGAATTGTAGAATTTGTGTGAATTTTCAGTGATTACTTATGTACAGTCAACTCCTGATATAACGAACACCATTGTCCAGGAGAATTACACTGTAGCTCGTTATAGCCGAGGTTCGTTAAAATGCACTCACTATACAAGCAGCAAACTATGACTAGCATGTGGCCCATGACTGTATGAGTGCATTTGGTTTACATGCGGCCCTTCAAGATAATTGTGGTTAACGATTATAAACGAAAATGGCTCGCTACGAAGGGTCACTTTTGTATGGGTTTGAACAAGGACGTAGACAATGGTTCGCTATATGCGAGTTCGTTATAAGTGGAGTCAACTATATGTTAGAAGCGAGCGACCATAGTGGAATAGAATGAAACCCAGATTGTGTGTTGCATAGATTAACTCTCTCTCTCTCTTCCGGGGTTCAGAGACACCAGCTACACACACACACACACACACACACACACACACACACACACACACACACACAATACAATATGCCCATCCGGAGATGATAGCAGGTCCCGAAGGGACCAACAGTGTTCAAGTCACGAGCAAAATCGGGCGTGGCGAGTCAAGTCCTGGCGACGGCGATAGCGCTTTCCACAGGTGCAAACGAAATCTAAGGTGACGGGCTCGGTCGGAGGAATGGTGCTGCATGCTGATCTCCACTCTCTGCGATCCTGGGCGAGGTCGTACCAGTCCACTATCTGGCGGTCCTTCATGTCGGACACAACATTGTCCCGCCACCTCTTCCGGGGCCCATGACGTGGCCGGGTCTTGTCCAGTTCGCCGAAGAGGATACACTTTGGCATACGGGAGTCATCCATGGCCTAACCAGCGGAGTCGACGTGTTTTCAGTGCCTCCTCGATCGGCTGTACCTTGGCTTGTTCAAGGAAAGTGGTGTTGGAGATGTGCTCCTGCCATTGTGTTTCTCTGGGAATATCCAGCAGGAAGCGAACGCAGCGGTGATGAAAGGCTGCAAGCCGACAAACATCCACGACCTTAATTGCCCAGGTCTCACAACCATACAGCTGCGTCGACAAGACAACGGCCGAATGTACGTGCACCTTCGTCTTGACAGAGAGATCACGATTGGAAAAGACAGATGAGCGCAATGTGCCAAACGCTCGGGAAGCTTTCGCCAAGCGGAGCCGAGATCTCAGCAGTCATCTGGCCATCCGAAGAAATACAACTGCCGAGATACTTAAAATCAGGCACCAGCTCAATGCTGCCCTCAGGCAACTCTAAAAGGCCGGATGGTGGCGACGGGGCATTCACTACCATAGCTTTGGTCTTGGTGAAGCTTACAGTGAGGCCTAACCTGCTTGCAGTCACAACGAAGGAACTGCCAGCGGCTCCCATGTCCTCGACTGACTGGGTATATATGGCGGCATCATCAGCGAATTGCGATTCCGTGACAGAACAGTGTGACAGGCGAGACTTTAGCTGTGCGGTCACCGACAAGCTTCCGACCAAGACGATATGCCACTGGTATCCCAGCAGAGACACAACCAGAACGCTACTCGCGCACGACAGCAGAAAAGTAAAGGTTAAATAACACCGGTGCAAGCGTACATCCTTGACGGAGTCCGTTGTGTACGGAGAAGAGATTCGTTGTTGTTTCTGAAACTCGCACTGCTGCTGACATACCATCATGGAGAGATTGAAATACCTGAAGCATCTGTGGAGGTACACCTATGTTAGCTTCTCGAGGACTGACCAAAGAGCAAGCCTGGGGATCGAATCATAGGCTTTTCGGAGATCTACGAACAGTACACATAGCTCATCATCATGCTCAATGGTCTTATCGATGAGCTGGTGGGCCACGAATATCATGTCATTGCAACCTCGACCACAACGAAAACCACACTGCGAGTCCGGAAGTACTTCCTCTGCGCTAGATTGCATCCGTGTCTGAATGATGCTGGCGAACAACTTCCCGGCAACGTCTAACAAGCTTATACCTCGCCAGTTGTCGCACAGGCGCAGATTACCCTTCTTCGGGATGGGAACGATCACTGCATCTCGCCAGTTACTGACAACATCACCACTCTGCCAAACCGAAGCCATTACGTCCAGTAGATACCGGTGCAGGTCTTCGCCACCACAGATTATATCATTTCTGGCAACACACCTATTGATCCTCCAGCCTTGCCGCACTTCATGCGCTTTAAGGCAGTCTGAAGCTCACCGAGAGTAGGTGGAGTGTCTAGGTCATCACGGACCTCAGATTGTGGCACTCTACCAATAACCTCAGCATCAAAATTAGTTGCAAGATTGAACACAGTGTCGAAGTGGCGCTGCCATCGAGCTGCAATTTGTGTCTGCGAGGTAAGAGCATTGCCGTTTTCATCCACAATTGATGTTGTTGGTGCTGACTGACGACCTGCGAAGGTTGAGGCTAGGGTTTTTATGCACCCCCACTGGACTCGACCATTACGTACAGCGTCTTCAGCCTTGGTTGCCAAGTCACAGACCCACTTCTCCTTGGCGAGTCGAACAGCATCAGAAACACAGCACTGAGAAGCTCGGTACTCTTTCCGCGCACACACACACACACCACATCACACACCACACCACACACACACACACACACACACACACACACTTCCGGGCACCATGCTTTGGTGCTGTCTCTAAAGTCTATGGATGGAACTAATGCAGCAGCCAACAAGATTCAGAACCCTCTAGTACAGCACCCGGTGCACTATAGGCCTGCAGGGCGGTATGGCATGCTGATTCACATTAAAGGGGAACTGTCACCAAAAAATTTCTTTGTCTTATCTTGTAGTTCTTTGGCTCCTGATCACGATGGTGTTATCCGTTTTTCTCTGCGATGGCTGGAAGTGGGTGAAAACTTGAAAAGAAGGTGCCCAAAATTGTCCCGAAGTACCGAGTGACGTCACGCCGGACTTGACCTCCACGCGTACATTCGTCGTCAAAAACGAAATCCAGCCCGTGTGCTCGTCGATCGAGCTAGCTGTTCCAATGTACGGTGCACATGTGCCTTTTGAACTGTAACACAGATGGGTACGTCGTACCGAAGGAGAATGCCAAAGAGGCAGAGACCCACGTGCAGCTACACAGCCAAATCAAAATAAAAAGCAGCTGAGCTTTCACCTTTTTGACTTCTTCCGCGAGGATCTAAGTTTTATTTTGTGAGCACGGAAGTACGTCGTTGTTTTGAACTTTTCGTGTGAGGAACAACACGATGATGAGTGTGTATGCAGAAAACAGTACTCCTCCCGCCGCCGATAACACCACCAACCCGAGCCCCAAAGGAACGCAATGTAGTTACGTGAAGGCGATTCATCTGGCGATGTTGCTCAAGATGCAGATGACGAACTCCGACGTCTTTCATTTCAGAGCCGGGTGGGCAACATCGCCACCTTCGATACAACGACATCATTTTCAAGTACGAGGTATGTGTGTCACACTAACAGCAAACAAACATCCTTCCACTCCTTCGTAATCACAAATAAAACAAAGAGCTGGAGCTTCGTGGAGGAAGTACCAGTGCGACAAGCTGCAGTCGACTTTTGTTTATTTTGTCCCTTTTTGGCGTTCTCATTGTGTACAAAGTACACATGGAGTGTCCGAGTTCAGAAGGCAAGCGTGCACCGTACATCGAACAGTTGGCTCGATCGACGAGCACACGGGCTGGACTTCGTTTTTGACGATGAAAGTACGCGTGGAGGTCAAGTCCGGCGTGACGTCACTCGGTACTTCGGGACAATTTTGGGCACCTTCTTTTCAAGTTTTCACCCACTTCCAGTCATCGCAGAGAAAAACGAATAACACCATCGTGATCAGGAGCCAAAGAACTACAAGATAAGACAAAGAATTTTTTTGGTGACAGTTCCCCTTTAAGTAAAGACTAAAGAGGCTAATACAGTACAGCAATAGACTTGGTCTGGTCCAGTGCCTTCAATTCCACCCGGTGATGATCAGCACGTTATGGTGGGGTGAAGTGAGCTGCAGTCTCTGCGCCAACGTTTGTAGCTTGCCTTGGCGGGCAGCCTATGGCAGAGACTGGTAGCACACGAGGGTACCACTGTTCAGAATGTGTCCAGACCAAAACAGATCCTTCCCCCGGTGGAGCATTGACAGGGGAAAGCAGCTGGAAGATCTAGAACTGCTGCAGTACATCGGAGCTCAGAGGCTCGTTGTCAGACTCCGATGAGCTGGTTGCATTGCTTCTTGAGCTGCTGACCTCAGCTCGGCTCTTTTTGGCTGATGAACTTGGTTCCATCACCTGTTTTTCTCCTCTTCTGGAAATTTGAGGACTGAGGTGCACTAACAATCTCCCCCTCTCACTCGCTGAGTACCCCTTGGTTTGCTCTCAGCAGTAGGAGGTTTGCCATGATGTTGTTGTCCAGTGACAGGCAACGGTGGGCGACCTTAGCCGTCAGGAAACTGAAGTATGACGACTAGCATGCTGTCCACCATATTACTGCTGTTTGGAAATCCCTTGTGCCTCTGTACACGAGGAGTTCAAGGGAACTGATAACTGCGGAGTTGAGATATCAGTCTACTCAGTGGCACTTATTCTCTTCGAAGCCGTGTACCCCCAAAGTTGTTGTGAAATGATGGGCCAGGTCCATGATCATCGCAACTTCACTGCCCAGGGTCTTTGCTTGTCTGTACGTGATTTGAATGTGTGTTTTGTTCACGTCTTTCGTATGCTGCTTGTGTTTTTGGTGTCTTCAGAGAAGGATGGTGCTAGATTTTCCTATCCTCACAAAATCCAGCTGTCTGCATTTTGGAGGCAGTCCACGCATGGTCCATTCACTCCTGAGAAATTCGGTGATGTCGGCTTTTTTGACTTCGTCGGAAACGACAGGAGGTACGTGTAGTTGTCATGACCCTGTTTTGGGAATAATCAATGGATGATCTTTATCTTTCATCAACCAAAAAAAGTTAAGAGAGCACTCGAAGTGGTTCTTTACAGGCGCATGTGATGTGGCACCTCGGTCTCCGATCACCTCACGTTACACATAGAGCGCCGTGGAAATGTGACCACTTTATTCCAGGCCTGCACGCGGCTCCTCCATGTATGGCGGATGATGCACACATACGAAATACACCAGACCACCTCGGAAATGGGATCACTAAGCTGGGTCCAGAAGGTAGTCAGACTTCTGGTGTTGCCACTGCGTGTTCAATGCCGTTTATGTCATAATATCATCTGTGTGTCACCGTTTGCTTTTGGCCATTGGTGTTGTTTCTGGGACAATGCACCTGTATATAGACATCGCCACTAAGTTCACATAACCCTCAGCATTAAATGTAGATGGTAGGTTGAGTATTCCTACATGTATATACTTGGTGTTTTATTCTTCTCGCTGCTTTTTCGTAGTGCCACTGTGTTTCCAAAATCCGTGTCCCATCTTTGTGCTTTGTAGAAAAGCATGGCAAGCACTCGGCGACCTTGATCAAGATTCTGCCAAGCTAAGCTTCATCAAGCTTCTCTCTGAGATCCACCAGGATCAAATGGATGAAATCGGCGGGAAGATGCAAGAGGCAAAGCGCCAAGCTGAGGAGGAAGCAGCACGCAAGGCCCAGCAAGAAGCTGAGCGAAGGGCCAGAGAAGAAGCAGAGCGAAAGGAGCAAGAGCGTAGGCTAAAGGAAGAACAAGAGCGTCGCTTGCGACAAGAACAGGAAGAAAGGCAACGCCAGTCCGCCCAGAATGCAGCATTGCTGGCTCAGCACCACCAGAATCAGTCACTGCTCGAAAGGGAGCGACAACAGCGGGCGCTCCAGGAGGCACAGCGGCATCAGGCACAATCGGGCGAGCAGCGCCAGTTGCAGTCGGATCAGCAGCAGCAGTCGCAAGACACGCGTCATGGAACCGATCAGGTTAGTTATGCTGTCTTCAGCACACATGTGGTATATGTCCCTCTTTACTAGCCTTTCTCTGACGTCTTAGATGTTATCAACACATTGCCTAATGTCAAGAGTACGTAGCCAAGAGTGTGTAACTCGCTATCTCGAGCTGTGGTGGGCTAACCCACGGCGGATTTTTTTATTGCGTCATTTTTGCAGAAGTACGAGTATGATCAAGTGCGTATGCTTTCCCGCGCTTGTTTTGTAGATACGGTGAGAGTTCAACAGATTCAGGACACATCGATCTATCGTTCGTTGTTCTGCTTCGACTACTGTAGCTGAGGTGTACAAATTCTTTGTACTTTGATCTCTGACTACGCATAATTAATGGCATCAGTGAGCCAAGCAGCCACGTGAGGCTGATGTCATAGAAAAATTCCGCGTGGACTGGTGGATTGTCGACTTGCACACTCTTGATCATGTACTGTTGCTAATGATTATGTTATACAGTACCTTGGCTATGAGGTACAGATTGTACTCTATACTGAAGTTTCACTGAAATAGAGACCACCTGGCTCTGGTTTGTATAGGGCGTCCGGGAGTTTGTCGTTCATCGGCTTTAGTTTTCATCGTGCATGCTACCGAGTAGCTTTCGCATAAAATCACTACGCTGCACACACGCACCATGACTCAACGCGACCCCGATCTTCCATCAACTGGCATGCAACATCTTACAAATGAAAAATAGCGTGAGACTGATTTTCCGCATCCGCAGGATGGGACATCTTACTACGGCGTACAAACTAGGGTGAAACAACTCAGTCAATAAGGTTGAGTCGATATAAGGAAAACCCTTATCAACTCGCATAATAAGTATGTTGAAAATACATGACTTAAATTGTCTAAAAGTCTTGTACCTGTAATTCATGCACTTGTCCTGCAAGTTCAGGCCAAGTACTGTGCAGTACACTTGGCGCCTGGATCCATTTCGCTTTAACACACAGCCGGGTACAAAAACGGTGCCAAGCACATTTCGCATGGGTCCGTTTGAGCGTTCAAACCTACAATGTGCTCTTATTGTGCTTCTGTTTGCTTGTGCACGGGTGTGTGACCATGCATGTGCATGTGTGTAGGGGTAAATATGCCGTGCTTGTGTTCATGTGTGAGGGTAATGTCAGTCGATAACCAGTCGATAGTCTGTCGATAGGATTGAATCAAGTTGATAAGGAATTTGGTTATTTGGGTCAGTTGTTAACCGCTGCAAAGCACATATTTGATCCTTCTGCTTATGGCAGATGTTTCTTGGTTATTGCGGTATAATACTTGTCTTCTGTTGATACTTGCCGTGTTTTGGAAGCTGGTTTGAATTGTTTTACATGTACTCTGTGCACTTTCCACGCAGGTTGATGGTGGAGCCCCAAGAATTGCCACCCCAGAAGTATGGACTCGTCCAGAGCGCACGGAGTTCATTGGCCAGATGAAGCAAGACCCTGAGTCTGTAATCGTACTTGGACATGGCGAGACCGTGACTGTGAAAGCCGTTACGAATCCTGCGGGTTCGCGGATGTTCTGGGAATTTGCCACTGAGAATTACGATCTGGCGTTTGGTGTCAGCTTTCAATGGCCGGCTGTGGACGGGGTCGAAGGCAAGATCGTTGAGGTTTTACCATCGGAGCGTAAGCAGTCACATCAAGTGGTAATAGGTGGCTCACATGCCTATCCTGGCCCGGGTACGTACCTGATCCAGTTTGATAACACGTACTCGGTGCTGCGCGCCAAGACGGTCTTCTATCGAGTGTATTACGCAGCTTAGTGTGTTGTTGCACATGCCGAGTGTATGACGCAGCTTAGTGTGAGGCGGCAGTAGTTGTGTGACTGCCACGTTTTCGCTTATTGCTATTGTTGGCAGTGTTGACACTGATGCTACTGTCACCTAGTGCGTGTACACAAGATTATGTTGCCATATGTGCTGTTGCCATTCCTCAACTTAGCCACCCCATCCTCGCTGAGGCCTTATTATAATTATATTGCTCATAAGCAATTGACAATATTCCCATGGATTAGCGGAGAGTTTTCTCTCTTTAGTACCATTGCGTGTGCTAGTGTTGTGTTCCGAGTATACTATTGTTTGACTATTTTGGACACTTATCCTCCACATTTAAAGTCCTGCTGACGCTGTATTCTAGCATTGCGGTTGAGAATATCTTGCGCGCTCGTGTCCGTCATTGTTTTGTAGCTAGACTCAGATCGTCTCCTTGTGCGGCATCTCGTGTTGTATTCCTCGTTTTCTGCCTCCTCCGCCTCGCCTAGACTGCCCTTTCTTATCATTTCCTAATTCTGCATTGTTATCGCTCTTCGTCTCGCTGGTGTGGTGAACTGTACATGCTTGTCTTTCATCATTTTCGCACCGTTTGGATTTGTTTTTGGAGACTGGCTAGTTTGCATTTTTCTCGCTCTCTATTTTTGATAGTTTCTGCCGCTGCGCTATGGGAAATCTTCTCTCATCCTTCCATTTGTCCAGACCTGTATGTGTACGTATGTGGTTTACAAACTTTACGTATGCTAGCACCGGCTGTGCAAAGAGTACGTGCCGGTAGTAGTATGCGGTTTGCCAGCAGCGCAGCGGCTATGCCAAGAACACATAACTCAGAAGTGTGTGCAACTCCCGCATACTAGTACAGTGTACCCTGCTGTCCCGGCAGAACTTCAAGACAAGTTGACATCATGTTCATGGTGCAATGCACCTTGCACCAGTAGTTTAATTATGGCGTTTTTACGGGTGTCGATGTATCACACGTGTTTCCTTGAACTGATTTGTACCAGGGAGTCGTAAAATACCACTCCTATCCCTGATTTGAACAGGATAAAACTAGGGATTTGTCAACCACAGGTCCTATATCCAGGATACGTCTGCTATTGTACGTCTAAACTGTGCATTGCACTGTCCCTTTGGAAACACGTGGACAAGAATCCTAAATTCTGTGGCAAATCCCGCGGCGGAAAGGGGGTTATTAGAGAGGTTAAGTTGCACGTTTTTTTGCCTTTTTTTCAAAACGCTGTGCAAATCTCACGTTACGTGTAATTTTTAGAGGTTAAGTTGCATGTGCGAAGACACGTGAAATTTTGCCTGGCAGGATTCGGGTTTAGTTCGCACAAATATCAAATCTTCCAATTAACTCGATAAAACTGCGGAAACTCGCACAAATTCGATCGGGATAACCAAGCGAAACTTCCAAAAACCCACGTCACGAGCTTTCGTGCGGGACAGTTAACTCACGTAAAACACGTCAAATTTCACGTGAATTTTTAGAATTTTTGATGTAAAAGTTCACGGACGTAAGAATTTTGCGTGAAACTTAACCTCTCTATTCTGCAGCATTTTCTGCAGTAAAATAAAACATCTGCAGCACTTCCTCCCTCCTTGTAGAGGATATGACAACTTGTTTTACCGGTGAACTATCATTGAGAACTGTTTGTTGGCCATGCTGAAGTACTGCATTGCATTACTGATCATGTCGTCGTGCGCAAATGTGGTAGACACGGCCGGCCGTCCTTCGATTCCTAACCTTTCCAGGACCTCAACGGGAAAGGCAGGCCAGCATTCTAAGCAGCGACACCGACCTGAGATCATCCGCTCAGCTGCACACAAGGCCCAGCAACGGGCTTTCACACTCTCAATTGTTGGGGAATGACAGTAAAGATACTACATTCTACTGGAGTCCATAATTATTATTATAGACATGCTAAGCCTTTCCATCACACAACTACTGCCAGCCATGTGCATAATCATTAAAACTACCACACGTCTACACGCCAATATAACACGATAAAACAAAACCAATTTCGAAGATATGCCTACTTGTCGCATATTGCTAAAAAAATCACTGTCAGTGATAAAGATAATAACGGAAATACTTTCGTGCGAGGGAGGACCACACCAACCTGCTAGCACGCTCAATATAAATTACTAGTACGGTAAGAATATGCATCACAGCATCCAGCACAGACCTACTTCCTCCTTAGATCGTTATTTCCTGTTGTGCTTCTAGTTCCATTATGTACAGGAAAAGAATAGAAGCAATACTCCCAATAGAAAATACGCACGTACACATACACACACACACACACACACACACACACACACACACACACACACACACACACACACACACACACACACACACACACACGGGTCTATTCTTTTAAAAACAAGTTAAGGCTGTAGAGATGCCAAGCCACGATCGCTGAGTATGTCCAGACGTGACGAGTGCGTGAGAGCGGCGTGGACATGGAAGACTGTGAGGGTCGGTGAGATACCGCTGTTGAAGCTACTCGATTCCTTGCTAGCCAGCTCACAGGCAGCTGTCAGCAAGTCCCGTAGCATGCATTGGCACGCTGCATTCAACGCTACCTCAGCCGGGTATGGCACCATCACACTCTCTTCGGTCGGGTCGAGCGGAGGCTTCACAGCCTCTGCGAGATGGACCTGTGACAGCAGCTCCCGACACCAATACCGAGGAAACAAAGGAGCACTGGACACATCCTGCTGCTGCTGTTGTTGCTGCTGCGGCCGTGGCTTCTTTCGTCTCTGAGGTCTGTGCTCACTTCCACGTATCGCATTTGCCACTCCAAATGCCCTCGCTTTCCCGAATTGGCTTGTGAATTTGCCAGTCACATCAATACCATGTCCAATTCTCTGCTGGCCAGAGTGACCTAATGTGGCTGCCTGCTGCAGAGCAAGCTCTTTCAGCAAAGGCTGGCAGCTGGAAAGGGTCAGGCCACTCTGAAGGCAGCGGTTGCGGCACAGCAGGTGAACATCATGATCACCGTTGCTAAGCAGACGACCGCAGAGGCCACACAAGGGAAGCGGTGATTTGGGCACACCGGACTGTGGTCCAGTGTGGCCCATGAGAATAACACGACTGTGGCCCTGTGCACGGCACCACGCAAACACATAGCGTGTCGTCGCCTTGTGCACCGACGGAAGGACTGGCCTTGATTCTAGGTAACGCCGCAGTGCTAACGCTCGAAGCCATTCCGAAGCACGTTGCTTGCCAATGCTCCATGAGCGGAACTCAGCCGTGCTACGCGCCACATACGGATGTACAGTTTTGTCCTGGCTAGTGCTAACCAAGGGAAAGAAACGAACGCCGTCCACAAGGGTCTGCTCCAGGCTGACGGCTCCAGTACTGCTGTTAACTGATGACAAGTGATCTTCAATGCGAGCGGCTAGGTCGGCTGGCTTTAATGCAGTGACCTGAAGACACGGAGGTTCGTGTACAGCACGTGCCTCTGCCACAGCCAGTTTGGCTTCGGAGAGCGATGACGAGGGCAGAGCATAGCTGTGCTCCACACGGGCATTGCAGGTCAACAGAACCGGCGACACGTGTGAAGACGACGCGACACCTGGCAGTGGTGTAGCAGCGGCTTGGGCAGGCGGCACTGTAATCGCTGTACCACGCTGATCAAAGTCAACCTGCACCGGGGGTGTTGCCGCCAGATCGGGTGACGGCGACAGGTGAAACAGCTGAGCGTCCAACTCTAGATTCACCATGGTCTCAGCACCCAATGCTTGCAGTCCAGAGTAAGATCTGTCCAGGCGCAACGAGTGAACAAGATCCACAGGCTTGTGACGGTTGTCGCTCAGGAACAATCGAACGCGCACAGGGAACTCTCCCCAGCCCCGGCGTGTCAGGTGAAATGGTGCCTGCGATACTTCAACAATGTCATTCGGCTTGTAGCTTGGATGTAGAAAGAACCAGACCTTAGACACAAAGTGATCGATACCTGGTTCTTCTTTTGGACCACGGACGTACACCATCCACTTGTGTGTAGATTGGTCATTGACCTCTCGTTGATCCTCGCGGATAAACCGTGAAGTGTTCCCAACAATAATACATTTCCGCACGATGGAACACGGTGATGTACCATCTGCACTGTTGCGAGCAGTACTGCCCTGAGCCTGCGGCTGACGCAAGTCGTGTCCTACCACATCTACGCCCTCCCCACCGCCAGGTTTTCCATTACGCGCAGTCCCCGTGGGAGATGCAGAACGTTTACGAGACTCATCAGATGGCAGCAAAATTCCACCACTAGGACCAGTTGTGAATTTAAGTGCACTCGATTTCAAAGGATCACTCCTGGTATCAGGCCCAGCATCAGTCAATCCATAATACTGAAGTAGAGTTGCTGAACGCACACGATCTAGCATAGATTGAACATCTGCAAGGCGTTGGTCAATCAGCTGGATTTCACGTTCCTTCTGCTCCAACTCAATTCCAAATTGTTCTGATATGAGAGAGCAAACTTTCTCCATTGCACACTGTGCAGAATATCAGCTTTATCCAGTATGGACATACACGTAAAGTCAGTATCCATTCGACAAATAGCTACGACGCTTCCTCGTGAACAGCAAATGAGCAATGGCAGTACGCAATTTGCAGCAATTCAACAAGAATTCCTTTAGCAATCGACAACCAGTAAACCGTTTATAAAACTTGTTTACACTTCGTAGGAGTCAGTGGGATATCTGAATCAGTCAAAAGTTTCTCAAAACACCTTCTTCCAGACTTCCTGCTGGTTATAAAGACTGCATGTATGAGTACCAGCACGTCATAGCTGAGTTTGTCTCGAGATCTCGCGCTTTGATGATGCATCGATGACGTCCTCACACGTTTTTGGCTCAGTTTTGCCAGTTTTGCCTTTGGCTTTGGTGCACCGGCCAGCTAGACAGACTGACTGGATCATCATCAGTCATGGACTCGTGTCGTGTCCAAGTCGAGCAGTTTCTGGACTGGAATGCAGTCTTCCCTTTCCCCAGGCCCACCACAACTACACAAGGCCCTGCGATTCTTGTTCACAAAGTCTTTGATCTGAACCCTTCCAGGTGAAAAAAAGAAGAGAAGAACGACGGTTCAAACAGAGCAAATCGTTTTGCTAGTGCTTGAGCGTTCAGCGGCGAACCCGGCCACGGCTTCGCTTGCTGTGGGAATTCCTGAAGAGAAGCATGGCATTTTTGCTAGCCGGTGGAAAAAGCGGCAGTAGCAGTGGAGAGCCAGTCGCCAATCTCCTGTCGCAGTTTGGGCTTCCAGTCAGTGATCATACTGTGAAGCTCGCCGAGGCGGTATGTATCATTGCCAATTGAATTTGACTACATGTGGGCCGAGCTCGATAACCGTGCTACTGCCGCGGATACACTCTGTTTTGCCAGGGACCAACTTACTGTTGTGTACTGCTCCCTTTGTACACAGTATGTAGATAGCTTGGTAGCCCAGACTGCACTGCATAAGCAGTCATTTGGAAGCAGGCTTCGAGTGGAATTGCATGAGAGCTAGTCGACTGACACACACATGCATCCGCACCTCATGTTTTTAGTCGCCGCCGGGAGTCAGCCGCTAGTGATTTACACGCAATGAAAGCGGCGAGTAGCACGGTTGCACATCCTGCGCAAGAACCACAAACTCAAAGTACAGTAAAGCCTGCCCTAACCGGATGCCGTTGGTGCACTGCGGCGGCGGCCTGATATGACAGGATTCGGCTTGCTCCAGGGATGCACGTTCGATCCACAGCACTTTGGTGCATGGAAATTTGTCCGGTCAATACGGGATTCGGCTTGGTACACTGAGGGTCCGGCAAACACAGGTTTCACTGGGCACTGCACTGATGGTTGTACACATGGGAAGCTTCAAGTGGAGTTGCAGAGTAATCTTCCTTCATTGCCGCCTCCTTTTAATCAAGTATTTGGGTTTTGAACCTGCAACTCGTGCTGCATCAGTGCAACACGTGTCCATAGCGTTTGCGATGCATGTATTGTCAAGTCAAAACGCCGCAAACGAAAGCTGTGTTTTCCAGAACTGCGCTCTGATCATACACAGTCACACACTCTGCTTCATGCACTCTGGACTGTATAGTGTTGCATGAACCGTACCGTTGACACCACCCTCCACACTTTGGCACTACACCACGCATGTACATTTACATTATGTGTGTGTATGTGTGTGTACATGCATGGCATTGTACCTGTTTTTCTACGTGTATGTCACTTATAGACGATTCACACGACAGGCAAATCCACGTTCACAGGAAAATCACCATGGAGATATTCCTGCGGGCGACCAAAATTTGTCCGTGGGAATCAACAGTGTCCATGGGCTTTTTGCCCATCTGCGGGCACTTTTACAGTAACGCGCCTGTGAGGTCGTACTATCGTACGGTAGTCTTGAACCCTGGTTGTTTGGCCTTTGCCTTTGGGTACTCATTCCAAATGACCACAGTAACGCCGTATACTCACCGAATACCCGTGGCCGTGCGAACTGCGGACTCCCGTTTCACTTCCTGCGGGCGCCTGACGAACGTGGATTTGCCTGTCGTGTGAATCGCCTATTAGAAGCCGGGTAGTGCCACCGGCCACCAGAGATGCACCGGGGAGATGTGTCTTCAGCCTTGAGTTGACGGCATGTTGCACACTGTTGACAGCAGTCACAGCACGTGTGGATTTGTGTTCTTGTATCATTGTTTTGATTTCTCCTTGCCCAGTTTGCCGACTATGCCTGGGCATCTGACACCAAGGGAGGGAAGGAGGCTGCCGAATACCTGGCTGGTATGCGTATCCTGGGCCTGCTCTTTAGCCAGTTATCGGGTGGCGAGGATGACGTGCACAAGCTCAAGCTCATCTACTTGCTTCGTGTAAGAGGAAAGCTGCCTATGATCATGTGCTTTGTTTCGTTAGTGCCTGTACGTTCACGCTAATGTGTACATGTACGGTATGACCGTATCATATGTGCACTATATTGGGGTTTTTCTTTTTTTGGGGGGGGGGGGGGGTAACGGCCTCGTTTACGGGCAAGATAAAGTCACATAGATGTGAAAAAATAGAGATACCATGAAAAGTAAAATTGAAATATTGTTGTGCTTTCAGTCATGGGGTTATGCACGTATCTCATCGTATCTTGCCCCACGACCACTCGTACTGTTATAGGTGTTGGAAATGCTATTGTTTGTCGTACGCTGGTTTTGTGGTTGATGCATAGGTTGAAACTATGAAGTCGATCACCGATTACGTTAATTCTCATGCGCGTACACCGAAGGCGGAACTGGAAAATGAGGTTCAGCGCAGGCTTGCTGTATTTGCGCAGCAGGTTTTACTCATCGATGAGTAAGCTTAGGTCTTTGTGTCTTCTGGATGTTCTATCAATGGTCTGTCTTTATCAAAGCCCTGTATTGCATGTATTTAGTGTGCGAGCTGCGTGCGTTAACAAGTGCATGCTACCTTATGCCCTGAAGGTCTTCGGCGATTCTTCGCTACATGCACAGTTTTTTTTTCAGGTCTCCTCATCGTTGGTCTATGTCTGTACATGTATGTTGCCAGTAACAGTGTCACTGCCATCTCCTGATTATTTCGTGATAAACCCATCAATTTTTACCTCCAGGTGGTTTTCTGTAGGGTGCCATCTTTCAATTCTGCCCTAAAGGAGGGCAGAATCGATCACATGAGTAAAGTGCATGTAGTAGACGGACTTTCCCCTACACAAATCACTATGTATTACTATGTATTGCACTATGCATTGCTGGCACCATCAGATCCCTTGCTTTCATTTAGAAATCGCTAGCTAGCGCTTTGAGCTGTAACTGGCAATCTCGTACCGTATATACAGTCCATTTCAAAACTATAGACGCGTACCAAGGCAAAAACCGTTATGCCAGCATCTATACCACATAAAATCTGTGATCACTTTGTGCATAAAATTTTCCAAATTGGGCGTCTGTTATCCAATCGTTTAGAAACTATATGAGAATAATCGTGGAGCGGACCTGAGCAATATTCCGAAAACTATTCTCAAAAAGTTCCAGCCAAATTTGAAATATTTCAAAAACACTGCGCGTCTATAGTTTTGAAATGGACTGAAGATCCGTCTGTCATATCAGTTCCCCAGCTCAGTTGTTGCAGAGTCTTTGCTTCCGTTGTTTCTGTAGTCTTACCTTCACTTGAGTCTTTCAATATACTATAAGTTTGGTGCTACCTATGTTTGTCTTTTCGTGCAATATTGTTCCCTGAGAATACTACTTGTGTTTTGAGTCGGTTGTTGCCTTTTCCTTCCTTGACCAGGGGAATAATCAAATGGAAAGGTGGCGCTGATGGCGGTGGAGCTGGAGAACTTAATCTGCCGAAGGGTGGACCTGGTCCTGCGGTTCCTCCTGCCGCTGGAGGTGGTGGAGGTAGGCATGCGCCCGCGTCTGGACGCGGAACACAGCGCACAGCACCAGCGTCTAAGCCAGCGGCATCTAAGCCAGTCGAGGTGAGAAAGCCTTGTCCACTTCACTGTATGAGTGTATGGTATTACTTTTTTTTCATGCTGCCTGGTCCTGCTGGCATTGTGCCTGCCTTCAAGCGCATGATTCACTGCTGCACTCTCCGAGAAGTGAAGCACATCACTTGTTTATGATTCAGTACTGTAATATTGAGCTTTCAATGCCAGCGACTGCATTCGTGTATTTCAAAAGTGTTCATTGATTGATTCTGAATTTCAATACATGATGAGAATTCATACTGTGGTTGTCAGAAGCCTACCAATGTTCATGTGAGGTGTGTCCAGTCCGCACTTGGCAGCACATGTAGTCTTACTGTGATCAAAGAATTCCTTTCATGCCAGAGAACAATTCCGGCTGTACGTCAACCATCTGCATATGAGAGGCTTTTAGTGCTTTATATTGCTAAACATATTTGACTTATTTGTTGATATCTTCATGTTTGGCACACCTGTTAACTGGGCGTCTCGTTTGAACATGTTTCGCTTCGTACTTCAATCATCTTGGCTGTAGTTCTCTGATCGATTGCAAAATGTTCTTTGTGTTACAGAAATCAAAGCCAGAGAAAAGTGGCGGTGGATTATTTGATGGAATTTTTGGATCTAAGTCATCATCAGACACCACTGATTCTAGCAGATCGAAACAGCAAGCAGCACCTAAAGCCAAAACCCAGCAACCACCAAGGGACTCAAGTGCTGGCTCAAGATCCAGCTCGAGGGCAAGTCGACAGGAACCAGCACCTGCACCAAAAGCTGCCGATCCGGTGAGCTGAACCAGAGAGAGAGAGAGAGAGAGAGAGAGAGAGAGAGAGAGAGAGAGAGAGAGGGAGGGAGGGAGGGAGGGAGGGAGGGAGGGAGGGAGGGAGGGAGGGAGGGAGAGATAGCGCATCTGAATTTAATTAACATGCTCCTACAGTACTGCTGTAGTGTCTCAGCTAGAGACGGGGTTCGGTTTATTCTGTGATCGATTACATGGACACTAGAAGAAGACCAACTACAATCGCAAGTAAATTATGTCAACGGAACAAGAACAAGGAGACACGTGTGTCAATACAAAAAAGGCAGACATACTAAAATGATCTGCGCATGGTGTGACGTCAGTACAATAATGATGACGTAAGAAATGTCCATGAGTGTATCATCAGCACATACACTACAACTGCGCCATGCTGAATGATAATTTCAATACTATTGCTTTGATCATGTCATTTGGTTTTTATTTCCTAAGCCAGCTATTGCATGTTTTGTTTGTAGAAACCGGCAAGGCAAGTTGCAGCAACACCGAAAGCTGTACCGGCGCCAGAGCCAGCAGCACCGCCACCTAAACCAGAGCCTGTCCATGTCACCGTCCCTGTCAGGGTAAGAGACCCCCACCAATCCCCCCCCCCCCCCCCAATGTGCTCATTGTAGTCAATGATGCGGTACTGAATAAGAAAATGCACTGCCGTAGAATCACTAGCTAATAATATCATGCTATTATCATGAGCGCCAGGGCAGGCACAACTAGCGATTCTACGACCGTGAATTTTTTATCTCCCTGTGCGGAGATGCTCGGATTCTATCAGTGCACTATTCGCAGGATGCAGGGCATGTGTATAATCATACCATGCCGCTCATCAAGAGCATTCTGTGCAGCTTGCGTTTGAATGAATGCGTTGGCAAACCTTGAACCCACGTCACTGTACATGTATATCTGTAGATAACGTACCGGTTATCGCTTTCAGCGTGGTATGCTGCTCTAGGCATGGTCATTAGGCTCGTCATTCCACTGGCACTGTGTGCTGTTTCTTACGGAGCTCTGCATATCCTGTATTGTCCCATCGTGAAGGGTGTTCACCCCGTGTGCTGTTTCTTACTGGTCTCTGCATATTCTTTATTGTCCCGTTGTGCAGGGTGTTCACCCGACCGTGCTCCCGTCATCCAGCTTTGACGTTGCAGCCGACGTCGAGGCGTTGCGAAAAGCCATGAAGGGAATGGGTATGTCATGCGTCTGAAGAATTGTATATTATACATGTACACTGTAATGATCTTTTTTCGAATTTTCTTTTTTGGAAATACTGAGTAGGCGATATTGTGAATAACTGCTAAAGCATTTCATAGCATGCTACCATCGGCTCCTAATATTAGCCTTTGTTTTGCCATTACTATCAGCTAGATATAACTAGTAGCGTACTTGCGCATGGAGGCTAGATCATGACCAGAACGGAGTCATAAGTCATAACAACAGTCACTCATGGATGCCAGTGCTCAATTGGGTTGCTCCTCATACCAAGAACCCATGCCATGGCAACTTACCACGAGCCTCTGGGGCTGTCACGATCGTTACACGTGGACACTAGCATACAGAAAAGTGCCCGTCAGATAAATTTAACTGATGCATGCACCGGTAGTTATTGATAGTGAACACCAATTTTCACGAGAATGAGTCTTCATCTTATTTAGATCTTATGGCAGAAATGCACTCGCCCCATGTGAGCAATACGTCATGCATCATAGTATAACTAACCATGCCGCGTATTGCTGCATGGCTGCATTCACATTCACCGCTACAACCTGCTATTCTGTTCTATGAACAAAAACAGTTCACGGTACTGGGTCATTTTTATATACATGTCCAGCAATGGACATGGAATTGGGTTTGCTACATCTTGAAAATGGCAACATGCAAGTTAACTAAGCGTGTGACTGTCTTTGACTCATTCTCATTATTTCATTTCCCTGCATTGCCAACTTCTGTTGTGTTCAGGTTGTGATGACAAGGCAATCATCAATGTGCTAGCCTATCGGTCCAACGACCAGCGGCAAGAGATCTGTAAAAGATTCAAAGCGGCACATGGCAAGGTACCGTGACTGTGGGCTGGGATAGGAGCAGAGACTCTGAGAGAGACAATGATAGTGATCTGGGACAACATCGGCAGTTGCAATCTCGCCTTGCCGCGTACAGTCATTGTTTATTTCCGAGGCCTCCATGCGATCTGCTTTGGGCCTGGTGGTCTGGAAGTTAGAGCCGCCCCACATGCTTTGCTAGGTGCTTTACACTGTTTAGTGGCGCTCGCCTAGTACGTACCCGAAGAAGACATACCCTTGCTTATCAAGGACATTGTCCATGCATGCCACAGGTGTGTGTTGCTCAACATTGAAGTATGTTCAGTTAACCCTTTAAGAGCCACAGGAAAATTTCAAAATTCTGCATTTTTTCGTGTTCCTTGGATCATAGCTTCAGTTCTACTCACTCAATCCTCACAATCTAGGGCTTCCTGGAAAGGTCTCCGCGAGAGGAAGAGAATGAGGTTGATCATGATAGCCAGCACACCGTCTATCCAGCGCTAGATCGCAGCGACAGTACGAAAAATGCCCCAAATGCGTCCCGCTCCAGATATTTCATTTTACTCGATCGTGGAGTTCCAATTTTCTCGCTGTGTACTCTTGACAATATCAACAGTGAAACCCGCGCAAATTCGAGTAAACCAGCTTGACGAAAAGTCTCAAAATTCTCAATACTAAAGTCGCACTGCGCGCTTTTGAAATTGCCGCGATCGCGGCTCAACTTACGAGTGATTTATCTCAGGAACCGTTGCTCGCAGCGCTTCGCGGATTGTTTCTCCCGACAGGTGAGAGTTTTCTCTTCGCCATGGATATTTCGATCACTGGATTTGAGCGAGATTGGACTGAGTTACGATATTTTGAAGTTTTGCATTTGAATGCGTCGTTTACGACGCATTCAAGTATGGGGCGGCTCTTAAAGGGTTAAGAAGTACCTCGGATACTGGGTACACTTTCTTGATCCCTGCGGCGCGTGTGCGTCTTCAGACTTCCACTATGCAATGCCTTTTTTTGTGAATTTGATTTCAGGATCTACCAAATGAACTTGAGGGCGAGCTGCGTGGCAGCATGGAGGATGTTGCCTTGGCGTTGGTCAAGACTGCGTACGAATATGATGCATACCTGCTACGCAAAGCAATGAAGGTCAGTGGACATGTTTTTAAATTACGTTTTAGGTGGATATGCGGAGAGACTTACAACTGCATGATAAGCACACTTGGGAAAGGAGACGCAGAGATCCAAGCGTAGTGAACTCCCACCTCTCATTGCTCGATTCTTCAAAGCTCAATTCACCAGATGGTTAGATTGAAGTCACAGAGTTTTTTTGTTTCTGGAGGAAGTGCAATACATGTACATTGTATTGAGTTGCTGAGGAAAAAGAATTTAAAAACTACGTTGTGCCCAACATTCAATAATGTTTCCGAGTTTTCTCTATGTCTGTGTACATACACTGTATACGCACACCGTTTGCCACAGGGCTTGGGTACGGATGAAGCAGTACTCATTGAGATCATGGCATCCCGCTCATCGTCTCACCTAGAAGGTGTGCAACAGTGCTTCCAGCAAAGTAAGTTACGTGCTATTTCCATGCTGTGTGCTAACTCACTGTTGTCTCATTTCATTGTCAGAAACTACTGGTACTGCATGTAGTGTGGCTATGCGATTCAGGTATATGTACACTGCAGTGGTGCTCAATGAAATCCGATCAAGCGAGGCAATGCCACGCCGGGAGCTGTGCAGCCCTAGGCCTGCGAGAACTGATGTGGGGCGCAAACTGGGCTCACACGATCGGATTTCATTGGGCAGCACTGTAGCTAGTCAGCATAGTAGATATCAGTCTGTGTCACTGCCTAGAGTCTAGAGAGTTCGCAAAAGTTAAATTTTCTGTAGATGTTGGAACTGCCTGCACTTCCTTATTACAATCCTCAAATGTGGTTTCCAGCACCAGCTACTGCTTTGGCAATTCTACACTCTGGATTGGTGCTGTTACTTCGGGTTACGTGCATGATTTAAAAGGAGGTTATTAACTTCCACCCGGTCAGTTGCTTGTCTCTTACCATTGCTAAACATCACTAATGAAATAATTATGAAGAAGTTCCAGAGTGAAGTTCTAGAGTTGAACAATAAAACTATTATGCTCAAGTCGAAGGGTGCTCTACCCCCAGAGCTCGTCAGCAAAAGGAAACAGCTTTCCCCAAAAAAGTATTGGAAATCTACTCTCTGTGTCTTCGGCTCACGACGCTACATGTATTTTGGTTGAGAGTGAACTGGTGTGATTTGCATGTTCTGCTGTTTGCCTCCAGTGTATGGAAAGGACCTCCTGAAGGAGATGAAATCCGAGACGTCTGGCGACTTCAAGGCATTGCTAGCTGCCCGCTTGACGGTGAGCATGTTGCAGAGTTTTGTCATGGGCTGCTGTACTCTTCACTTGACTTTAGTCCTCGTTAAACAGTTCTGAAATGTCTGTAGTTGGGTTTTGGCCATGGGGTGGAGGTCACAGGTGGTGATGGGGCACATCACAATCTATAGGTTTCTTCTCTGGCTTTTCGCTTTATGCGGACAGCTCATGTGCTGGCATGGTGGATTGTGAGCCTCTCTCATCCCTCTGGGTGCTTCACACCAAGTTGTAGCTGCGCATTTGGTGCCATCTGGCTATTGCAATCCATGGTCCGGCGTAGCACTGCTTGCAATTGGCACTGCAAACGAGGTACCTTGTCTGTGTGCATGTGTTGTGGAACAGGTGAAGCGGTCAGACGATGGCAAAATTGACCTGACTGCGGCAAGGGAGGATGCACAGGTATGTCATGTCTTTCAAAGTGCTGTCACACTACTGTAGCTGCAGTTCTGATATGTTCCAGGTCATGTCCATACGAATGAACTCTTCTTCGGGAATTGCTTGGGTGTGAGCACTGAAGTATTTGTGTAAAGCTAACACAACAGCTACTACAAGCATAGTCAAAGACAATCCTGGTACAAGTACATCTGTACTGTGTTGCTGTGTACTGTGCTATAGGCACTTTATGCAGCTGGCGAAGGTAAAAGAGGAACCAACGAGGCAAAGTAAGTGGTCGTTTGCTGTTCGTATGTCATGTTTTCGTTAGGTCCCATCTAGAACACTGTTTAACCCTACATGTATGTTTATGCAATTGGTGTTGATCGTATTTATCGGACCTAGTGAACACGTTCATCCCCTGGAAGCCCTACAGAACTGCCTCTGCGTTTGGTGAAGCACTGCGTATGCATGGTTGCCATGTCTGCGCGCATGGTATGTAGCTGTCTGTCAGGTGTGTAGCTCGTAGCATCTTTTCGTGTCTTGTTCCCATCTTCTTCCAGGTTTGTGCAGGTGTTCTCGACGAGGAGCAGTGCCCACCTCCGTGCTACATTTGACGAGTATGACAAGGTTAGCAGAGCACATGTACTTCTCTTGTCAGTGTCCAGTCGCACTGTTAGAAGTATGAATGACGACGTACAGGGTGAGACCCGGCCCTGGAACGAATACCCTTTCTTCTACGCAACGAGGCCCCACCTGGACCCATTCTCACGTTGGCGTCCACTGTCTGTCCAGTCTATTGTCTACAGTATGATATGGAGATTATATTGCGCATTCAGAATCTACGTCAGTGCTTATCTTCAGTTGTTTCTTTCCTGATTGTCTATCATCAGTTGCACCACCAGCTAGCTGGTTTTGTCCTGCATCTGTGGTGCAGTTGGACCTCTTTCATGTCTTTCTTCTCTCTCCTTGCTTCCCTCCCTCCCTGTCTTTCAGATGTCCAAGAAAACAATGGAGCAAGCCATTGATAGTGAAACATCTGGAGATTTCTGCTCTTTGCTGACTGCGATTGGTAGGTCAATTTGTTCATTATTTCCAAATGGTTTGTAGTTTGAGGGTTCTAGGGCATCGGATACGCTACAGTCACTACGGTATTGACCGTACCACTTTTGCAGCCAGTACCTCCGTGAAAAGTAATGAAACGCGATGATTTTGCTCTAAATTCAGTGGAGAGCCCCCCTTCCCTGGACGCCTCTGATTGCTGACGGTACCACCCTAAACCCTAAATGCCTTCTGACGCCCCTAACTCAGTTTCCTGCTACACAGTTCCACAGCGAAACCTACATTGTAGTTTGTCATGTAAAACAAGTTTGAGTTGGCGACATGGATTTGCAGCAAACGGTGCATGGCATATCCCTTTGCACAGACAATGCGTTCCATTTTGGTTTTCTGCATGTTTTATTGTTTCTGTCTGTGCAGCAAAATGCGCACGAGATACCCAGGCCTACTTTGCAGAGCTACTGTACACGTCTATGAAGGTACTTTACTAGTTATGCTTGCTTGCCTACAGCAGCATGATCTGTGCAAGTTTGTTGACGCTAACCTGTAGTCAGCTCTCGAAAGATTATTGGTGCTCGAAAATTGAAATGCATTGTGCATGATGTGTGGTAGTTACTTGACGGCCACAGTGTGGTACATGTATACTGTTTTCTGGCTAGCCGTAGTTCCTTCTGAGCACGTGTAGAGAGAGAAGTCTGCATAGTACATGTATCTGTTACTGTGGTAGTACTCTCTGTGCTTTGTATCGGATTCGACGACGGTATACTATCCATGCATTGCACTTATCTGTAAAAAAATGTATGTTGTACAGTACCGTCTGTGCCGCCAAGGTAGCTTGCCACCTGTTTGGGGATCAGGACTGCTTCAATCCCATTGAGACTTCGCCAGCTCAGTTCCCTATGTGCAAGACGCCAGGACCTAGTCTCACCCTTCGGTAGGATACTTCTGCTACTGCCCGCTCTGCCAGCCGATGTGTCACTGGCAGACCTGATGACAATTGCTGTCTATTTCGCATTTCTTGTGTGTTTTGTCGTTACAAGGGCATGGGTACGAATGACGACCTGTTGATCCGATGCGTCGTTAGTCGTTGTGAAGTCGACATGGTCGAGATCAAGCAGTCCTATCAGCAAACGTATGGCAAGACACTGAAGGCCGACATTGAGGTGAGTGACTGTTTTTATCTGGAGATTTGTCCTCGCAATGATGGGTCAGTGTTGTTTGTAACTTATGTAAGTGTGTGCATTTACATGTGTGTGTGGAGGGGGGGGGGGGGAGGGGGGAGGGTGATAGGGGTGGTTCCTGGATGTCTTGGAGCCACTAAAGTTGTGTAGACGTGCAAGACAGCAGCAATAAACACCTACAATTCTTCCAATTATCGATTTAGATAGAGATGGCTGTCCAGTACCAAAAAAACACCCATCTTTTGTAAAACAGTACTTTGATAAGGAAAGAGCTTAGCTGGCAACATTACCCCTTCCTGACATATATTTGGGTTGTAAGAGAAAAGAAAAACAGCAAATAAATATATTTTTGTGACACAGGAAGCGTGAGTTTCGAAGTCTGACGAATAAGTAACATAGTTGAACGGGTGCTGCTTGTATGGCGACTACACCATAGCTTAGTGGTAGAGCATTGCTGGCCATAAGCGAGAGCCCCTAGTTTGAGTCCTGGGGCTCCCCACGTGCTAGTTTGTACATGAAGTGTGTGGGTTCCATTGAGGGCTGCATCCCACCAGCCTGTATAGAGTCACAGCAAGCGCAAGTTTCGAAGTTTCAACTCTCGACCTTACGAATAATTTCAAATATCAAGATATATTTATCTCTACTTTTGTACATTGCTCTCGATCTTACAGATATCAAGATATATGTATGTCTACTTGTTGTACATTGCTCTCTTTGCAACAGGGTGACTGTAGTGGTAACTACAAACGCTTCCTTCTGGCGTTGATTGACGAATGATGCACTTTCAAGCACTTGCGTAAAGTTGACCTACAAATCTGAACCTAATGCTGCATTACTTACTCCAAGCAACAAACTCGCAATTTGCTGTGTTTACTGCTCACCCATGTATTTCATGCAGTACGCGTAGCTGCTTCGATTATTCCGAGCCACCAGTTGTAATTCAGGTTATTCGGAGTATTAATACAGGTCTGTAGAGCAGACATTATTCTACATGTATCCTGACATCAGTAAACTGTCAGGCCAGAGTTTCTCCAGCAGCTGTTGTGTTGCGTCAAACTTGGACATCAATATTTCCTCATCTGAACTGTATCTGCGGCCATGAGTATCTAAATGCGCATGCCTGGTTGCCCAGGCTGAGTGTCCACTCATGCTGTTAGGACGTGTGCGGTGGACCTCATGTCCTCTTAGCTTCAGCTCATAACTGCTGTCAGCGCTTACTGTGGTGTCAGCATTTTACTAGTTCCGATGCTTTGTCCATCATCCCGTTTAGCCGTCATGTTCCGCAACGTGTATTATTACTCTCCATCCTATCTGGAATAGGTTATGTTACTCTTGTGTATGTGTGTAGGTAGGTCGAGTTCATTTTTAGCTTCGGGTTATTTTTTAGCTTACCGTTTAGAGAGTTATCCCGTTCTCTTTGTCAAATTTTTAGCTCATTTTATTTTTAGTGTTTCTTCACTTGCATTTCGCCCTTCTGCCACTGCAACTTTCTTGTGTGGCTGTGTGCAGCCGCACTGTAGAATTTCAAAACGTCGAAGCTCCAACATATTGCCCCTTACTCCGACCAGACCCTTACTTCCCGGAGCCAGCTTAGAGGCTTCACCAAAGAAAGACGGTGAGCTTCCACGGTCACGTACACGGAGATATGCGACTTGGAGAAACTCTTGTTTCAACTCTGTGGTTCCCTGTAAAAGATCCAATCCATAAATATTTGAGTAGCTAAGACGATATGATGAGAGTGCACAGTGAAAGGGTGACAACGGCTCGTACAGGACTCACAACTCAAAACTTGCAGTAAGACCAGACACGATTATCATCATGCTTGAGAAGTGCAGTTGAACACTGCATAATGAAAAATTGCCACTGCAGCCTAGTCAATTTGTCTGTTGTGTAATGACGTTGTTTGTTAGGCTATCTTGTCCACAATATCTGTGGTAAGCTGCTGCTGTTGCTGGTGGTGGTCGGATGCAGTGGGAAATTGACGTCTGCACCTCGCTGCCATCAGCCGCTGCGACGCAGGTTGAAAATCCGATTGATAGCTCAGCGTATTGCGGTAGAAGAATTCTGCTTCCTTGTAGTTTCCCTGGGGCAGGAGCAAGTAAAAGAAGACACGGTGAAAGCAATTCAAGGCATGCGCAGGAAGTGTTCAACCAGGACACTTTATAGGCTATGTTATCGAACAGCCCGGGGCATGGGTGTTCACTAACCAGCACGAACACATACTTCAAAACAACCCCACCCCATGCGGCACTGAGGAGGTCAATGTGCGTGCAGTGGCTCTGCCTGCCGTTGACTGCAGGAGCCTCTCATGCACAGGCCAGCAGGGTATCCGATCAACAACCAGCTACTCCACGCACTATGACAACGGCTTTCCACACTCAAGTGTGTACAACACACCAATGCACAGCACACCGTCCATGCTAGGATATTGAATGCAACAGGCACCCAACATTAATTATCAGGGGTGTAGCACCCGGTCCGGCTCGTACGCCGGACCACGTTTTCACCCGACCACGGCCAAAATTGCCCAGAATGCAGGATTATGCACCCTAATTTCAAATTTTTCACGGCGGAGACCTCTGGACCCCTTCCTGCCGGACCACCTCCAACGGCGGTGCTACGCGCCTGATTATAGGCGGACCTCCCTTAGCGGACACCCCCTAGGCCCTAACAGACACGCCGGCATTCAGGACACAATCAATTTCGTCAGTCCGTATGGTTTCCCAATAAAGTTCTAATGTACTCTGTATATTTACTACTATTTTCGAGCACCTTCCTCGCTATTCCCAGTATTCGGGTCAGGAAAGTGTGGTAGCAGGGGTATGAGGTACGCTACACGTATTGTATTGTGTTCACTGCATCAACTGGCTGGTACAGTCCACACCAAGGCAAGCTCTTACCGTCGCAGCCAAGATATTCGCGATGGTAAAGTGATGTACCACGAAATTCGGTGAGATCTGAAGAAAAATCAAAAACCAGGCATCAATGGAATTGTCAGTTAAAGGTGAGTAACCTCACTATGCACGTGGAGGATGGCGTGTTCTTTGCAGTAGAGAATGCAGCTGCTCGTGGCATTGTATTTGTAACCAACTGGCATGAAGTGGCAAATATGACCGACCCTCGATGGGACAGACCAGCTGCTGGTGTCGCTTCAGATACTGTCACACGAAGGGTTAAACCAGTATCAGAGTGAAACAATCAGTACAGGATACAAAACACTGATGTAGATTACAAAGCAGTCACATGTAGATCTACACTGTAGTCACTAGCATGCACTATGTCACAAACTCGTGATACAGATGTACAGACGTGCACAGGTTTCTTGTCGCATGATGTCTCTGTATGGGTATGGTGATCTTCCCATAATGTACATGCACGCATGCACATACCCGCACGCACACACACACATCAACACACGGACGCACATGCGCACAGCATACATGGTACCAATCCAGCTCACCTCCATCGCCATGCCCATCAGGATCAGAGCGTCACGGAACGAGCGACTCCTAGCCATGACGTTGGCCAAGCTAACCAGACCAATGTCACGGCTGCCCTGCGGTGAGAAGTGCAACGCTTGGCGCAGACAGCGGATGGCCAGGTCTGCTCTGCCCTTCAGTCGCCAGACCAGCCCTGCCAAGTTGTGAAGCACCCAGGATGTTGTGTTCTGGCATTAAAAACAGGACAAAACGGCACAGTGTGGAACCTGATTAGAATGGATGGTCCTCTGTGATTGTACAGTTTTCATGCTGCCAACGCGCCACGTGTACTACTTTCATGCAGCTGATGTCATTTTAAATATTGATACTGGTAGCCTGGGATAGGGCCTGAAAAATAAATAGAGCTTGACAGCTCGGTCATAGGCAAATGGACAGTCCGCCGCCCTGCAAGAGGAGCCATTGTCAAGTCTGCACAGTAATGAGCAGAGCCGCAGCCTATTTGTACATCACCATGACGGGACAGGAGAACAACCGTATTTCCGGAGCATAAGCCGCACTTTAAACACAGCAATTCACCACAAAAAAAGTCAACGTGGCTTCTAGTACAATGGTAAAATTGACTGTGATAAACAGAGTAGATGTCTGTATTTTCATGACAAAAATCTGGGTGCGGCTTACACTCTGGAAACTTGAATATGGTACATGTACAGTAGACTGTAAATGTTTGGACTACATTGTAACGCATGACCAGTCAAGCAGAAGTCTCTATAAATGTTGCCGATGATAGGCATGGCCTGAGTGGGTTTGTTGTGTCCTACCCCAGGTGGGTTCTACTCGGACTCATCCAGCTCGATCACACACACACTCGAGGCCATTACAGATTTCAGTTCGTCTCAAACTCCATATCCGAAAAAGACCCAGCTCACGTGCGAGCATGCGCACTACATACATATGGTCCATGTCCAGGACATGACAATTTCCCCCTCACTAGTTGAGGCGAAGCATCTAGAACTATGCAATAGTAAACATATCAAGATGCAATCACAAAACTCACAACTGCCGAGACATAATATTTCATGATACACTATACACCATATATACACCATAAATATATAGTTATATACAATATCCAGCAGAGTCCAAAATATATCATTAAAACTCCACAGACTAGAGTAGGTCTATATGAACTGTGTGTTCTGAACGTCAATCCTTGAAACGAACTGGTCGAACAGTAGCGCGGGTTGACCGTCGTTCAGCTTGCGGTGACGACGTCTTGCTGTAGCTGGCACGTGAAGTGCTAACCGACGCAGACTCACTAGTACCGGTTGTTGCTGAGACCGGCGCGCCTAGCTCCGCTGCCGTGACACTGGCGTCGTTGTTGCTGAGTGACGGCTGTGACGGAACCTGAGCTGTTAAACTTGCTCCACTCTGCTCAGACGCCCCTGCATCGAACTGAGGGATTTGCCGAGGACGGAGCTGGTTGCGATGGCGTTTCCACATTGCATCACCGACTTGTATCTGATACGTCATCGGACTGAGAACAGCCGTGACCACGGCTGGGGCCCACTTATCTCCTCCTTTGCCGAAATTCAAAGCCAGGACAGCTTGGCCGCACTGAAATTCCGGGGTCCCATTGCCATTCAGCAGATTTCTTCACCAGATTGTACAGAGGTACCATTATTGTTGCGAAATGAGGTATGAACCGTCGCAAGAAATTCGCCGTTCCAATGAATGATTGAAGCTCGTTAACATTCGAAGGAGCCTTAGCGTCCCGCATTGCCTCAATCTTATCCGCTGTAGGAGCCACACCAGCACTAGAAATCGTGTGACCCAGGTAGGAAATCTCATCCATCATGAAATGAAACTTACTGGGATTAAGCTTCATCCCGACCTCCTGTAGGCGACGTAGTACCCTGATCAGGTTGTTGTGGTGTTCATCCTCATCCTTCCCAGTAATCAGGATATCATCCACATAGACGATGCACCCAGGCAGATCTGCCAATATGGATTCCATTGTGCGTTGGAAAATTGCCACTGCCGAGTGAATGCCAAACGGCAATCTCACGTATTCATACAACCCCTTGTGAGTAGAGATAGTCGTGTACGGCCGAGAAGCTGGATCAAGCTCCAGTTGGTGATAGGCTTGGGAGAGATCCAATTTGGTGAATTTATCTCCTCCCGACAATTTCGCTAACATTTCCTCAATAGTAGGTAGCGGGTAGTGCTCCAAATCAGACTTGGCATTGATTGAGCGAGAGTAATCAGCACAAATTCGGATACTACCATCCGATTTCAGTACTGGCACAGTAGGCGATGCCCATTTGGAGTGCTCAACTTTGCGAATAACTCCCTCTGCTTCCAATTTCTCCAAAGCCTCCTCGTACTTCTCCGTGATAGAAAACGGTACGGGACGCGCCTTGTGGAAAATTGGATCAGAATCATCCACTCTCAGGGTGATTTGAGCCGACCTCAGCTTGCCAACCTGAGTCGTATCGAACAGCTCCTCAAATTCCTCAATGAGAGCTCTCCTCCTACCATCCATTTGAACATGATTGACATTGACAATCTGTTTCCACGGTAGAGTAAATTGGGACAACATATCCCTGCCCAACAATGACGGACCACCATTATCCACCACACGGAGTAGTGTTGGTTTCTCCACACCATCAATGCTGACATTGAACTTCCCTTCACCAATACATTTGATTTCTGCCCCAGAAAAACCGGTCATGCGTACACTCGGTTTGGTTAAATTTGTACGAGACATCCCAAGTGACTCAAAATCATGGACAGAAATGATTGAAATGCCACTGCCCGTGTCGATTTCCATTACAACAGGAACATCATTCACAGCAATTTCCAATTTGTAGGAGGGCACAGATTTGCTCTTCAATTCGCCCTGATCCGAAATGTGGAACATTGGCATGCACTCAAGATCAGCAGATTCATGCTCACCTGCGTCATCAGTCACAACATTGTGCACCGACGCGCCTGACGTAGATTTCTGCCGACAAACACGCTCCAAGTGCCCCTTCCTGTGGCAGTGACGACACTCAGTGGCCTTGTGTTTGCACTTATCCGCCAAGTGTTGAGTAGACCCACAGCGGTAGCACAATCTCTGCTCTCGAGATTGATGAGATTGACGAGAAACACCAGACTGCGCCTGCGAACGCGATTCCACTGGCCGGTGATTCACCTTGTGCACTTCCTGCTGAGAGCTAGAGGTCAGCTGCACGGCCGCGCGCGCAGCCGATTCCTGCGTCAAAGCTAGTTTGACGATGTCATTGAACGACTGTGCCGAAGTATCTTCTTTCGTCAATAAGAAATTTCGAGTGGATGAGCTGCTCAAGCCAGCAATAAACTGGTCTCGAAGCGCTCGATCGAGGTGATCAGCAAACTCACACCTCACAGCCAATCTCTTCAGACGAATGATGAAATCCGCAGTCGACTCATTTTCCTTCTGCTTCAACTGATGGAAATTGAACGTCGCCGAAACTTGCGAAATTGCAGGTTGAAAATACTTCCTCAAAAGATCGCAAATCTCCGACAGTTTCTTGTCAGCTACTTTCGCTGGCAGACAGAGGCTCCTCAAAATCGAGTAGACTTCCGCAGACAGCAAACTCACTAATACAGCCTTCCTTTTCTTGCTGGCAGCCAACTTGTCTGCAGCATTGGCCGAAGCAGCCACGGTTCCAATATCATTGGCAAAGAAATAGAATTCAAGTCTTTCCTCAAACTCTTCAAAGTCGCCGCCGGTAAACGGCTGAAGCGATGATATCCGAGCCATATCTTCGTCGCCAGTTGTTGTGTCCTACCCCAGGTGGGTTCTACTCGGACTCATCCAGCTCGATCACACACACACTCGAGGCCATTACAGATTTCAGTTCGTCTCAAACTCCATATCCGAAAAAGACCCAGCTCACGTGCGAGCATGCGCACTACATACATATGGTCCATGTCCAGGACATGACAGGGTTCCATGTGAAATTCAACCAGATGCACAACCTCGATCCAACAACGGTTTAGTCAAATACAGGTCCTCCCTCGTTAGGGGCCGTCCGTAAATATCGATGTTTTTTTAGAGACGATATTGGTGCGTCTGGGGGGGAGGGGGTTTGAGCCATGTGCGTCTTTTCGAGCATCAGAAAAATATCGATGTAAATATCTGAAGTTTCGCCGATCCCTGCACGCGATCCCTGCACGCGGACGTCTAAATGGCTATACAAGAAATGTGAAACCAGCTTCCGTTCGCGGAGCTAAAACTCGCGACACGAGAACAAAATCAAAAATTGGAAGCTGTACGCCCATGGCGAATTTCAAGAGCAAAAGAATGAGCTATTGATTGTGGAAATCGGCCGAACGATGCCTGCAGGAGACCTTTTTCAAGACGTAGAGGCAGTGCGAACAAACACGGACGAACTCCACAAGAATTTCCAGTCTTCACTGCCTGAACAAGGATTTGAAAAAATTCAAGCCCGAGCGTAGCCGCTTTGTCTACACCAGCACACGATGGCTGTGAGCACTGCAGCGCCAACCCGGTTCGCTCCCCCCAGGCGATGCAGCTATTGCGTGAGTGCGGCGGGATTTTCACGCCTACACCGGACCCTCAACATCCTGGGCACTTCATGAGCATCCAAAAATATTGATTCCATGATCTAGATGTACATGTGCGTCTTCTGGGGGGAGGGAGGGGGGTCAAGGGAGAGAAGCACCAATATCGTCTCTAAAAAAACATCGATATTTACGGACGGCCCCTTAGTAGATAATCTCTGGGCCATCGAAAAAGTTATCTTATAACGAGACTTATCTTGTAGCAGGACTTGCAGCTAAAGGTGAAATAGGCACTACTTCGTACTTACCGGGGCTACCCTCGATACAACATAAATTATCGATGCTTCAACTCGTTATAAGATAATTGAAAATCTCCAACAGAACTCTTCCTTGGATGCAAAGGATCGTCCATATTCACGAATACATAGACATCATACGTTTCCTCGTTCTTCTTTATCCTACATGTTTTGGCCTTGGTCCTGCATGGTCAATATTATCTTATACTGAGGGTTTGGCACTCCAGGGACCTGGGCAAAGGGTCGTTATAACGGATTTTATGTACTAACGGATTATGTTGTAACCGGACATGTAAACAGTTGTATAGACCACGTTTCGCCAGGGGATTTCAGATTTCTATTTACTAACGGGGTTTATGTACTAACCGGACTCGTTATAATGAGGGAAGACCTGTAATACTATCAAATATTGATTGTCGAGTAAACTGTAGGAGGATGGAGGTTGACTGTAGTCATACTAGTAGTAAAACTGTGTAGTATTCACTAATAGAGGGAAAGACGCAAACGGGAAAAGTCTGAAGAAAAAACTGAGTGTCACCGGCACCAGGACTCGAACCAGGGACACTCGCTTGTAACTGCGTAGTACTAGTAGAGTGCGTTGTCGTTCACTGTTCACTTCATTGCGCCGTCAGGTCGGCCGGTAGCTCTGAGCTTGGCTGGCGAGACCTAAAAAAGGTTGAAGCAGCTAGCTATCCTGAGATATAGCAGCTGTTCCTAAGGCACAGTTGTGATTTAGAGTGACAAAGCGATCACGCTCGGCACTGTACACGTGACACAGCCAGGTTACCTACCAATTGTAACGCATCGTCGATACGCCCAGCAAGCGATGACAAGGAGAACATCTGGCCGCCAATTCCAAACATAACCTGGGCACACAGAATAAGTGATACACAGTACCAAATTTAGTTTACAGGAACAACAATCTGCTATAACAACAACTGAAATATGCATCTGACCTGTCTGTTATGATCAGTTCTCGTATGCATTGACTCCATCATGATCCCAAACACAACACTCGGACATATTTGCATCATGAGTGCCAAGTTAGCACCATATTATGAATTGCCTGGTATGGTATCCTTTACTGAGCAGCTAGCTGCTCTTCTTAGCATGTGCCGGTGTTCCCTCCGGCTTCGTAGCAGGAAGATGCAGGGGAGGGACACATTTGTCCCTCACCCCCTTCCCCCACCTACCATTCCCGGCCCTATGCAAAGGCAATAAAAACTGGTTCTGAATCCACGCCATTGTTGTGGTCACTGCCAGACTGGCCAGGGCTACATGTACTTCACAAAGTTTCCCACAAGCCAGCATTCATCAATTGAAAGCCAGACGTCTACAGTGTTCACACATGCAATGCATGTCACACACAGTTCAGCTGCAGTCCTCCTACCTGAGATAGTCCTGGTTCAGATAAGTTGACATGCTCAAACCTTTCAGTGTCTTGTACACCCTGCAATAACATGAACACATACACACACGTGCGCACGCGCACGCGCATACACACACACACGCACACACACACACACGCATCAAACTAACTGTTAGCATCGCTAAACACTATATTAAAGCCACACCGTTTTTTTATGTATGTTTCGCGTCCCCCGCGCGCGTGTATTTCACAGCCAGAGTTCCAAAAAAACAAAAAACAAAACAAAACTGGAACACGATTTTTTTAAACTATTATGTGGGCATCATTTGTTCTATTTATCGCATGATTGTATTCAACTCACATACATGTACATGTACATGTGTGTGTAAGCTGGGCCGCAAGTCACGCAAGCTGATTATCATCATCCCGCCTGCGTTTGGACCACAAGCATGGCAGAGGCGTGGCTTTCCGTGGCATCCAGCTGATAATGCTGACACAGTTTGGCCAGTTGTTACCAATCAGTAGAGATTGCATGCGCAATAAACGTCTTTGCGGCATTCATTGTATTCACTTTTGGAATGAATACACTCATGTATTCATGTATGCATGTGTGAATTAATATAAATTTAACATTGCCGGGTCTTTAGCTCCACTGTACACAATTGCAATGCACGTACTGTACGAGTACACGTTTTTTTGGATGGCTTTTTTCATGTTTTTCGCCCTTCCTCGTTGATTTCATCGAATAAGGTGACGCAAAACATAGAAAAAAAGGTGTGGCCTAACCAAAAGCGATGACACAGTTCCCCTGCGCATGCTTTTACATGCACTTGTACTTGCTCACTGCCATAACTGGTCGTGGGACTCAAAAGGAATCCTGGAAAGATGACTCAATTGGCTATTGAACCGCCCAACGGCCGACACCCCCTGAAATCCCCAACCTATGGGTGGACTTGGAAATGATCCCACTTATGGGCTCACCACACCTCAGTAAGTGGGCGAGGACAAAGGGTCAATGTACGTGAGAATACCATCGGGGACACTGTGCATGAGTGTGTCATGCATGCACAGAACACTGGTAAGTTGTTAGTGTTGCAGGACTGATCACGCACTGCTGTTCTGATCATAAATTGATAAGAGCCATGCAAGTGATCATGACATGATGCCGGCCCGCAAAGAGAATACACACAGTACCAGTACCTGAAGGTGATCCATCATGTGCAAACTGAATTTCGCAACCTCTGGACATATGGGAAACGGCTCCTTTCGTCTCTTCTTGCCATCCGTTTCTGGCGTAGAGAGATCAATGTGGTCACCGATTCTGCAGCATTAACAAATAAAAACACACGCGTCCGTGCAGACTTCAGCAGTAGACAAATGCTCGCACTGCATGTACAAAGGAGATCAGGCTTTTAGTATCTCAAGTTTCAGCCATGATTTGCGGCTTTACCGTTTCACGTGGCATGCTGCTAGGTACATGTAATATAACTACAGTGCTGGCAACTGAAATCCAACCCCCCGGGCGGCGCGGTGACCCCCTGGGCGGCGCGCCGCCCTGGGGGTCGGATTTCAGTTGCCAGCACTGTATATGCAAAATCACCTGTTTGGGGCAAACCTCTCTCTTAATCCGAACAATGTCACCACAGCCACCACTACTATGGTCTTAGTTTAGATGCTGCATGATTCAAAAAAGAATACTAGTATCTCCAAACCTTTGCCCTTGCCTATCTACGTGAAGTAACTTGATTATCCCATAGAACTCGGTGCCACCCGGCATTCACTCATCTTGGGCACCCTGTAAGCAGACATTAGAGGGTCTGTTGGGAATGCCCAAGTAAAATAATAAAATACAATACAAAAAATACACCTGGATAAGCTGACGGTTGTCGTGCACAAACCTACCACTGTACCACTGTACCACTGTACCACTGTACCACTGTACCACTGTACCACTGTACCACTGTACCACTGTACCACTGTACCACTGTACCACTGTACCACTGTACCACTGTACCACTGTACCACTGTACCACTGTACCACTGTACTGGCTAGGTTAGAAGCACTACATGTACATGTACAGTCTAGTGTTCTCCCGGCATGTGTCAAAACCCACTGTAAGCCAAGTTACCATCAGAACAAGTTTCATTAAGAATGTTTCTCTTGCGACCCCCTTGTGTCATGACTGCTGCATAGCATGATATCTTCACAGTTTATCAACCTCTTTAAAATACCCAGAGTGTCCAGAACTGATTCATCCAGGCCATGATCCGTTGCATACATGAAGCTTAGCTTCACTGTCACCATGGTCACTGTCACCATGGTCACTGTAACCATGGTCACTGTCACCATGCATGACATGCGTGGTTTTCCGCTCTTACTAGTCTGGTGATCTAGTTCCGTCCCAGGATCACACTCATGCCCCAATGAGTGTGATCTAGTCCTGCCCCAATGAGTGTGATCTAGTCCTGCCCCAATGAGTGTGATCTAGTCCTGCCCCAATGAGTGTGATCTAGTCCTGCCCAAATGAGTGTGATCTAGTCCTGCCCCAATGAGTGTGATCTAGTCCTGCCCCCAATGAGTGTGATCTAGTCCTGTCCCAATGAGTGTCGAATGACACTGTGAGGACTGAATGCATACGCGTCGGCTGTCAGCGCCCTATTTTGGGTTGTCTTCACAAGCGGAGGAGCTGTTGCTTTGAGTTGTTCTTTTGGACAGAAGAAGTTGTTTATCACATGTCACATGAGTGTGAACACAGAGAGACAACAAACTACTTTGGAAGTACTCACATAATCTTCTTGACTTCCACAGACAACCAGGTGCTAGTAAGTTCTCGGAGGTTCAGACCTTCAACTTGCTTGCAGGCTTCCTTGGTAACCTTGGGCAAAGGAACTTTGGTGCGGTAGGTTTTCGGGTGTGACTTTGACAGGATAGCTGCGTCATCTCCTTTGGCGGCTGCTTCATCATTTTGCTTGAGTGTAGTTTTGGAACTAATACTTGGTGCAGGTGGACCTCGCATCAATTCATCAATCCTCTGCTGATCCTTCGCCAGCATCTCTCGTATCTATACAGAGGTATAATGGCACATAGAAAGCATACGCCAAGGCGGCGTCATTGATGTGCTTGCATGATTTAGCCAGTACGGTTAGCAACAGGCTTTTAGCCGAGAAGCCGAGGCGAATGGTGTGGGAGGTACACTTTCAGTAAGCTTAGGACATGTCTTAAACTGTCTTACTAGTGCAGTAGTCACTACACATAACAAACCTAGAGCTGAGCACAATACAACACATTGTACACTGTCATCCACGTTCACTGGCGCATAATACCTCAGCTAGGATCTTGGTTCGCTCTTGATGAACAGCGGCAAGGCGTTTCAGCGACGTACTGACAACGCTATTCGGCAACTCGTTGAAGTAGCGCTTCATCACCGACACATTCCTGTGCACGATCTCCGGCAACTCCGGGCTGGCAAGATTGAGTGACACTTGCGAGATGACATCGTATTTACGGCGTAGTGGTGAGTCTGAAGAGTTCACAAGGGAAATTCAGGCATACACGGTATTCACAAAAGAGTGACTAGCAACTAAACCAAACTACGCACTGCACCATCTACACAAAGTCCGGTAAGTAACTAGTTGTGTCTCTTCTTAGCCAGGCCAGCCCGCCAGCACTGCCACAGTGTGCAGTAAAAGGCAAATGTGACTTTGCACAAATCGTCTCACGCTTCAAACGGCCCCTTGGGCTAAACAACACGTACCCGATAATTCACATTTCGTCAAGGTGCACGACGGAACTACATTTTTCCTGAACGCAGCATTGACGATGTTCTGTGGCACTTCCCTCCGTGCGTAGCATTCATCATAGCGAACGGCAAGGCAAGCAGCTTCGAGCTGAGGCTGCCGGGTGCACACGTACGAGTGGTGAAGCTTGGCCTGGAAGAACTCGCCATTGGATGCCAAAGCATTTCCCAAGGCAAGGTGTATCAATGGCTGTATTGAGAGAAGCAAACAAAAGAAAGTGCACGATTAGATGATTCGTTGAATACTATACGAAGAATTCTTTCCTCCATGTCTAGAAAAAAGACTGACTTAAGATCAGTACCTCTCTGCATGTCGGTACAACCTGCTCCTACATTCGTACACGGTTCTTGGTTGGAGGAAAGCAAATCAGCACACGAAGCACAGAGGCCATATCGTTTTGACTAGGCCTGACCGCCAAAGTGCAGGTAATTATATAAGGATTTTGAAGGGCACGTGCCCAAGTGACTTGCGCATGCGTGCAGGTTGGGCCAGCTCGCTGGGTCGGCTGCTAACTTGCGTTTGCATTTTTGCCGTTCACGCTATTTTCGGCGGTAGGCCTGCACCGTTTTTTGTGTGTGTAGACATGGCATTTTACAGTTCACGCGCTAGATCCAACGGTACTCGTACCCCAAACCCAAAATACCGTCGGTTTGGTACCGTTTCGACGATAGAAAGCTCTTAGACATGGTTAGCATTTTACCGTTCACGCTATTTTCAACGATCGGCGTGTACAGTGGTGTAGAGGGCGAGTCTACTGTTTTTTGTGTGTTTTCGAGACACGGTTAGCAGTTCGGCTTCTGAGTCCTCACTCCTGACGCAACGATAGACGTGTGAGGTAACCCTAGTTGGAATCTTACCGTTTCGTTCTCCCGCTAAAAAGAGCTTTCTATCGTCGAAACGGTGCTGATAGGCTATGAAGTAACTGCATTCGCAGGTTACGACACAATGTTACCATAAGTTCCGGATAATGCTACCTAGACGTAGCTGCATAACCTCTACCCAGCGACGCTGCCAGCGACCTTTTCATCCTGTCTAGTATGAAACTCCTCATCCAGTGTCATAACGTTAACCCTGTCAGTGAAACATGATCCAATCCACTACAACACACGCGTCGAATACAGACTGAACCGACGATGCATACCTGCTCGGGGTGGGTGCCCAACGCAGCTCTCAGCAAGACGACAGCATCGGCCATTTGCCCGGTACGATGTAGGATCTCGGCCATGCCTAGCAAGGGCACATCGCGGGCGACGAACGGTGCAAAGTGAACGGCACGGCGCATGCACTCCAAAGCGTGGAACGGATTGCCCACCACACGGAAGAAGAGTCCAGCAATGTGAAATAGCGCCCAGTGAGCAGGCTGTGCAGACTGTAAAGCCACACAGCGAAGCACAGGAAACATAACATTCTCATGATGAATATATTATCCACATAGGAGAATCAATTCAACACGGTGACAGGTAGCATGCTGTCTCCATGACAATACTAAGATTGAACCGAAATTATGTTTAGCAATTCACGTACCACGGCTGCAACAACCTCAGAATGGCTACAACCGCACACAGAATATTCCTGACTATTGACAAGTCTTATCGTATTAATCATATTTTACATCAGCAAAATGAACAAGCATGACTACCTTCTTGCAGTGGCTTGATAAAACCAGTCAGAAGTCCAGGTTTCACACAGCCGGGCGATGGCAATGATCTTACCATTTCAAAAGCAGTGGTAAGTCGTTGTCCAATCTCCTCCAGCGTGTCCTCAGGATCCACTAAACTAGCCACCAGCTAAACATAGAGACAAGGCACCACAGGACAGTGCAGCCGGCTTTACACAGATTCATTCCTATCCACGCAATGTCGGCCAGGTCCTAATCAGAGCAACTAACATCTAAGTAGTCACACTGACTTTTCTATATTGTCAGGGAGCAAAATTCTGATTTGGGAAAGAGGATACTTGCAGTACAATCACCTTGGAATATACTATAGAAACAGCTTAAGTACATAGTAGAGGTAGAGAATATTACACTGAACTTTTTAAGAATGACATCATCCCCACGATAAGACAGAGAAGAAAAAGGCACAAAGAAAGAGAAGAAGGGACACAGGCAACTGGCTATCCGTAGGGAATACCACCCACAGTTCAGCTCACACCCCGGACAGTTCTGCTTACATTGTTTAACGCCGGTTCAGGGACCATGGGCAACTGGTCACGATACTGTATACCCAGGAGATGATCAAACGCTTTCATACTGTGCGGCAGTGCGGCGTAGTGCACACAGATTGGTGGCATCCATGGGTTGGGATGGAGGTGACTAGGAGGCAGGCCGACAGCAAGTAGCTCGGACACACTGCACAATGCCGCAGAGAAAATGTATTCCAAAAACACGTGTACACATTGACTAACACAAAGCAGACTTGAAGCTCAAGATTACACAAGCCGCCTCCAGCAGAATAAAACAAACTTCAGCTCCTTAGGTTAAGCCTTCGGCTAGCAGCAAACTACATGTACTACTAGTCACTGCACAGCACAGTCCGTAAGTGCTGCATGCCTTGCTCTAACACCGGCCGAACACATGCACTGATCTACACTGTACACTGTACAGTGTACAGTGTACACTGTACACTGTCCCGCTACACAGTGACAAAGGCAGTTCTTCCAGACAGTTCTAACTCAGTCTAAGCAGGGGCAGACTACTTTCATCCGGCACATCCAAAAACAGACTAGTATTGCAGCATAAAAGAACCGAAAGAGCCAAAAGATACGACGACAACCAACTGCTACTGTGGGTGAAGGTGATCTTTACGTGGGTAGTACTGTACTTGCGGTGTGACGAGATGGCGGGGCCAATGAATGAATGGAGGTGTGATAACAACACCAATGGTAGTGTCATGTCCACGCAGGTGTCAAATGTATACTCCGCAATCATTCGTTTCAGCTAGTACTGACACATTCAACACTCAGAGAGTGTGCCGACGACTTTGCACCCAGACTGAGCGGATATACTCACTTAACACCGCGTGCTTCCGGAGGCAAATACACTGCAGGGAAGTGATCCCAGGGAGGTGTTGCTGGCAGCACCTCACACTCCTCCTGCGTCACTTCTGGTGCTCCGTACACTGGCATCCGCGTGTCCTTATCGTGCCTTAGCACCTCTTCTTGAGGCATAGCATTACGCAAGGGCAGGAGCTGAATCTATGGAGGAGAGACAGACACACAACAAACTTTGGCCTCAGAGGAGAGAAAAAGCCAGACATACAATGTAGCACCACAGGGCTTGGTTTTCAGACTATTCGAGGGGCGTAGGTCAGACAGGGGAGCCGGGGTTTTTGGTAACTCTGTGACCTCACAGAACACCTTTAAAACTTTCTGAAGATACCTGTTGCCCCGGTATATGTGGTGCCTCGTTAGCTGGTGTCAAAGTCAGGAATCAGAAAAGTGTTCCGCGGCCTTCTGACTGATGTACATATAAAGTAGTACATGATTGCACCCATCTCACCATAGCTCTTCAGTTGTTCTCAGGTGGGTGGTCAGTATTCATCAATCACCTTTCAAGCCAGAGATTTCGACCGGATGTGAGACGATAATGTTAGGCAGGGGACTAATTTCAGGCAATACGGTGCGCATGATTGCGGAGAATAGCTTGACGCAGGGCAGGGCTACAAGGCACTGTCAGTGTACTGAGAATATCCTACAGCATTTTTGTTAGGAGGAGTACTGATCTGCACTGCACATTGGCATCAA
>NC_088643.1:54252940-54342940 GCF_964019385.1 Sycon ciliatum | reverse complement strand
TCTCTCTCTCTCTCTCTCTCTCTCTCTCTCTCTCTCTCTCTCTCTCTCTCTCTCTCTCTCTCTCATTTCACACATAACATCAAGAGTATAATATAACCCCCCAAGAGTGTGCAACTCTGCATATGGGGTCTCCAACGGCGAAAACCTACATCACCTGTCTCAGGTACGTTTCGTACCACTGTTAGGTACCTCCTCCCGTACCTTTTCTAGCTGGCCTGCATGCACTCGCGTACTCACCTTTTGTCTCCTTTTGTTCCGTTGGCCTGGGTAGCTACTTGCGCGCCCATAATTGCCATAGCTACCCAGGCCCTTTATCTTGCCGTTCAGACTTGATCTCTTTCTCACTCTTCAATAATCACCATGTAGTCGTTTCGTTTGTCTTGGTCTCTTGTCTCGTCGTCTCTAATAAATGTCGTTCCACTAACTTGTTCCCGTTGTCCTTTTTCGTATTCAACACTACGTACAAACAAAGGATAGTGTGCGCGCAATCCGAATATCTGCCATGATCATGCTGGCGATTCGCATACGCGCAGTGAGTTTCTGTCAGAATCGGAGCTTTTTTATTACTCCACTGCTCGCTAAAAACGGGCTGGACACGTAACGTGTCGTTCAACTGCGACACCACACCATGTGATGTGAGTTTTCACCGTCGGCGAACCCCATAGAAAGGGTATCAGGAGTTGCACACTCTTGGGGGCTTATATACTCTTGATAACATGTGTAATACCTTGAGTCTCTCCTTGACCAGTGCAATGAGTTGTGGGTCGGCGTCGTCCAGTGAGCTGATGATGCGTTCAAACTCGGTTTTAGCCTGCTCGACACTGAACGACGAGTCTATCGTATCCCCAGCCACTGCCCAATCCATCCGAGCTCTCAGGTCTTCAATTTCCTCTGTTGTCACCTCCGTGACTAAGCACTGCAGTGCGGTGGAAGTAGGAAGGTCAGAAAATGATAGAATAAAACAGTGAACCTGCCTAAGTCGACCAATCATGGGAACCCCAAACAGTGGTCCCCGCAGGCTGTGTCCGGGTGGTCCCTTTATCCAGGGTAAGTTGGACTGGAAGTGATACCCTTTGGTCCTGGAATTTACAGAGCACCACTGTAAATTGGTATCCTTGGCGATGGTTCGGGCCAGGCAAGCAGTATTATTATATTGCAGTGCTCTCGGCGCACAGTCAGTTTCATTAGCCTACTCAAGCTCAACTGATGCGGGAGAATTTCCCAAAACACTGTGCATTGAGCAGGGAGTGGTGCTCAATTCCCCAAAACACTGCGCATTGAGCAGGGAGTGGTGCCGCAGTCAGGTCCCCAAAACACTGTGCATTGAGCAGGGAGTGGTGCTCAGGTCTTGCCGGTTGCCAAGTGGAAGGTTCAACATGCTTCTCTTTTCGTGTTCTCCTGATCACAGTAGGGGCCGGTTAATTAAGTCTGCCGACAGGAAGCGAGGCTCCTATAATTATGAGCAGTCAACTTCTAAAAGTAAAAAGCCAAGAAACTGCAGCGAAATTGAAAACTATTGTTCCCAGTCAGTGTCCGGGTACCGGGTGAGCCCTGAGCCCGAGGCTCTGTGCTAACTAGACGGGTAGAAACAGCTGGTAAGCAGAATCTTAAGTCCAGTTACCCGTGATGGTTGCATGGGATCTAGAAACTAACTCATCTTCACACTGGCAGTGAGTCATGCAGAATACCAACATTGCACTCATTGCCTCTACCTGATCTTTCTCTTGTTCCGGAGCATCATTAGGCAAAGACTTCCCATGGTGAATGGCTTCCTCGGCACTGCACATTTGATCCAGGTTCTCGCGTGACTTCTTCTTTCTGCCACCCTTAGCCTCGGAACCGGCCGGACACTGCTCCAGGCTTTCTCTTGCTGCTCCACGCCTTTTCTGGCGGTGGTCCTGCTGATTTTCATTGGCTTCGTCGTCAATGTCGCTGTCATCAGCATCCACCTCTTCCTCTTCTGCATTTACTTCTGGCCATCTGAACGCCTCGTTCTTCCATCCGCCTGTACTATTGTATTCATGGTCATACGGACTGACAACGTCACTGTCCAGGCCAGAGTTCAGCGGGCCAAAGAATGGGTCTTCTTCTCGATCCTTGCTGTCGATGTTGTCAACGAACTGCTGATGGATCTGTAATCAAGACGATGGATATACAAATGTACACGTACATGGTGTGAACTAGGACTGGTTTTGAACACTGGAGTAAATATGAATATGGTGCACAGAGGTGTGTGTGTGTGTGTGTGTGTGTGTGTGTGTGTGTGTGTGTGTGTGTGTGTGTGTGTGTGTGTGTGTGTGTGTGTGTGTGTGTGGGAACAGCGAGGGAGCGTCTCGAGTTCAAGTTCTGCTGTGCATGCGGTGAGAGATATCGCAGGTGGCAGGATCTGCAACGGCATGAGGCGGGATGTTCTGCCGCGACGCCGTGATGCTACTCCTTTGTTCGTCTCCTCATGAGGGCAGCTTAGTCGTTTAACGGCAGCTGTATGTCAAAGTCAAGGTGTGTGTGTCTGACAGTTATGTGAGTGTGTGTGTGTGTGTGTGTGTGTGCGTGCGCGCACGCGCGTGGGTGTGGCCCGGGTCAGTGTAGAGAAGGGAACTGGAAGACATGGCAAAGGAAACCATAGGTGATTTACATACCCGTAAATTGCTGTGGAACTCAATGTAGTCTTATCTTGCACACACTGTCATGGAGTGCATGCCACTGGGTTTCCAGTCCACTAATCTATAGTGCATTCTGCACACATTTTCGGCAAGGGGCCAAGGGGTGATACTGACACATCATGTATTTAGAAAGCTGTAGACTCCATTTCAAAGCATGCCACAAAACATGACACACTTCTCCGCTGTGCATACTAGTAACAGCTAAGCACATGGCATGCACCCCATGGAAAGGAAAGCCTAGCTCAATACACTAGGCTTGTGCACACTGGTTGCTCAGTTGCCAAGCAACACGAGTGACGCTCTTACATTCTGGAACTCCAAATGCTGCTCCTGGTACTCCTCCAAGTCATACAGGGTCTTCTCCAGTATTTGCTGCCGGTGCGTGAGCAGATCCTCCAGTTTCCGCTGGCATCGAACGGCGTACATGGACTCCTTGGCAGCCGGTATGGTCGACTCGATCTGATCGGCACGCTGGTAGGATGCAGCTGATAGGTTCCACTCACGGTTCACCTGGACATGCACATCCCAGCAATCAAAAACACAAAATCAATCCCGTGGAGCTCACATTGCAGGTGCAGGGCATTACAGGGAAGTACATAGTAGCCAGTCCCGGCTCAATCGGTACCCTGTCGGTTGGACTACCATTGGTCGGTTTAATGGTTTTAACAATATAAGCAAATAATCGTGTCCATGCCTTTGAAGGTATGAAGGTGAAGTAGGCACAAGTATGGTCAGTTGTAAACAAGCTGACAAACGATCATCTTAGCACGGTGCTACTTAAAAGACAAACACACACACACACATCATGACAACTAGTAGTGGGACAACTTGAGATGTGCTGAGATATCAGTGTGTGGCAGATACAAGGCACCGACTAGGCTGACCACTATCTACAGTGTGCACTCATCACCTACATACAGTGAATAGACTGTCCACAACAGCAATGGGTCAGCGACTACCAGCACCTGTCTATTAGACACGACAAGAAAACAACTTGGCTGGCTGAACTATAACTTACAGCGTAGACGTTTCCCAGTGTGAAGTGATGAATGAACAAATGCGGCGACAGGTCTATGGCGCTAAGCAGCAGAATTACGGCGTCCTTAGAGTGCTGTGAGCGATGCAGAACATTGGCCAGGCTCAGCAGTGCAACATCTCGGTGGCGCCTGCAAATGTCAAGTACACCCATTGAATAAAACTCAGTCCACACACAAACCACACACTGTCTCTTAGTGTGGCCTTTATGCCTGTGTACTTACAACTACCACCTTCTTGAAGAGACACAACTGAAGTGCAGGAGGAGGAGGAGGAGGAGGAGGAGGAGGAGGAGGAGGAGGAGGAGGAGGAGGAGGAGGAGGAGGAGGAGGAGGAGGAGGAAGAAGAGAAGGAGGAGGGATAGTTTGTAGATGGCCGAGCTAGCTCAAGAGAGATTTAAGACATGCTCATGCAAAACTGCCTGCTGGCAAGTGATAATCAGTGGGGAAGATCAACCTGAGTAGGACTTACGGTGGTGAATAGTGGAGAGCACGACGCAAACACTCTGCTGCCTGGTAGTAGTGTCCGTGTATTCTCCAGTAGATTGACGCAATGTTCAACAGTACCCAAGAGCTGGAGTTCTACAATAAAAGAAAAATGAAAGTAACCCAAAGGGAATCAGGACAGCCTACTGATAACCCACATGCGTTATCACATATGAAATGTAAAGTTAACTTAAATGAACATAATCAACCCATAATTCTACTTCGAAGCAATCAAGTAATTGAAGCACATGCATTAGCATTCTTGCATTAGGCCAAGCTAGCACCACCTCACCGATGATTTCAGCTTCGAAAAGATCTCTAAAATAAAAAAATATATAAAATCACGGTTCGTTTGAGACTCAGTTAAGCTGAGTTCTCAATATCTGTAGGAACGCCACCACCCTGTAAAGATCAAGGGCGCAAAAGCCGGTGGTGGGAGGTGTGTAGATTAGTCCGCCAACAAAGTGGTCAGAGACCGAAGATCCCATTCGTTGCATTCATATTTCCCTCGTGCCAGATCTCTAGAAGCTGGTGAAGAACTTGATGATAATGACTGATCTGGTCCCAGGGTCTTCTTACCTTGTCAATAGCCTCTTTCAAGCAGCTGCCAAGATGGTCCATGGCAAAGTGATTGGGGAAGGCACCATGTAACGCCGGCTCAGGTTGACTGGGAAGCTGCGACCGGGCCTGTACACCGGCCAGGTGTTCAAACGATTTGGGACTGAAGTCGAGAGGTGGCTTGCGACAGTCGGGCACCATCGGCACGCCGTCTGAGTAAGTCCCCGGTGCACAGGTCAAATGATCCGTCATCCTGCAAAGGAGTAAAGGACGACGCAGTAAAATAACAAATACAGTGAAACCTGGTTAGGAAGAACACTGATAAGACAAATGTTTGCTTGAGAAGAACTAGTATTCGTAACTCCATTGGATAAATCACTGTGTATTCACTGGGTATACCATAGATACGGATAAGAAGAACTCCCGTTATTGCAAACGAATATCATCGGTCCCTTGGTGTTCGTCCTAAAGAGGTTTGACTGTAATAGCATTTGCTTTATAGAAGAGTTGTGTCAGATCAATCACCGCACCCTGTCCTTGACGGGCTAAAGTCACGGTTACTGATTGAAGGGCTTTTGATTTTATATGGCTTCACTATGGCAATTCTAAAATCGAAGACCCCTGCAGCAAGGCATCATCGGTCTCGAATTAGGCCCGTCATAGCACTCCCCCCCCCCCCCCCCCCCCCGGTAATGCATACTAGTACATCATCAAACATTCAGACTTCAATGATTCGAAAAGACCACCTATCTCTGTAAGACCGGCCTTCCATGCCTCATGGATAGCCATATTAAAGATGTCAGGCTGCAGTCTCACTATATAACACACTGCATTGCTGTCTCTTGTCTGTTTCAAGGCAAACACCTGTTTTGGCCGACCAATATAGACTCCCACGTTAGACATCCATTCGTCGGGAGAATAATGGATTTAAAAAAGCCGCCATGGCAGTGTGAGCTGAGATATTATACCATTACCAATGTTAAAATTCATATATTATACGAATTTTAACGTAATGATGACAGGTGTTCAAGGAATTATGTTCCCTGCAATTTTTTTAAGGCAGCTGGTCGCCCAGAATTATGCTAGCAACAACTTGGACTTACTTGATTCCTTTCTTTTCCAGGGGTAGGTAAGTACTTGAGTAAAGATCTAAATCAATAAGACGACGTGGCGCTGCAATGCAGTCCTTGTCGGTCTTGTAAAAATTGGCTTCAACCTGTGGCACCAACACGCATGGTCAGATTTTGCAAAAATCAACTGCTGTGAATATGTTGGGGCTCTGTAATACAGAGATGTCAATACTCGTGATGCTAGCTCTTCGGCCCGGTGAGACTGTGACGATAGTGCATGTACTGCCCGTATTCAAAACCGGGTGAATTAGAGGACTACACCGGCTGCGGCCCGGCAAAGTATCTCTGGGCCATACCGGGATGCTTGGTTTACATCACAAATGGTGCCCTGCTAAAATAGATGATAACTTTGATAACAAAACAGTGTAGTTGTACTTGGAAGTACAAGTACATGCAAAGGAAGCACAGTCCCGGGCCAAGTTCATTGACAGATTATCTTCTGATACTAACCAACTTGTCATCATCTTTCTCGATGTCAGCCTTCTCCAGTTTATGGCTATTGTCTTTCAATACTTGATTTAACTGCTTCAGACGTCGGCTAAACTCGTCTTGCTGTACGAACGCTAGTACATCATGGGGCTTGCGGAGGTTGTATGGTGAGTTAGGCTGGACAAAAGACAGCAGCACAATCAAGATTCCAAATGGCATGACCTTCCGACCTGCTGCTGCTTCGAGCTCAGTACAACGGAGGGTGGCGAGTTAAATCCAACCCAGTGAATAACAAATACAGTGCAGCCGCGTTCGGTGCACAGCCGCATCACGGTGTGTTTGAGTGCAGGGCCGTGCGCAGCACCCGGCAGAGATCAGAGCCGTCGTATATTCACGACTCCGGAGTTGGATTTCACTCGCCATACTGCTGCAGTATTGATGAACAGTGCACTGAGAACTAGCGCCGCGGCGAGCACTGAGTGCCGGCCGTACACTGGACTGTGACTGCTCGTAGTCCACTGTAAGGCATTAATCAGTAATTATGCTGCGGCTACCATTGCAACTACAGCCCGCATGCCCCGCTGTGGTAAGACTAAGATGCATTACAACGTACCGGCGCCACTGCCACTGGGCAGATGGAAATCAATGTTCGTCTTAGCTTCCTCGCTAGCTTCTCCCGGGGAAACTGTACTATCTCTAACGAGTGAGCCACATGTACCGTGATTGGTAGTTTTTAGTGGATCCAAGTTCACAATTCATGCACTAACAAGGGTTTGCCTAGACATCTCCAATGAAAATCCCCGCAAGGGAACCATTACTGCCTCCAACCCAGTGATATCTCACTGGGTATGTCCCTCACAAAGCAAACATTAAAATTTATGTATATTAATTATTTTGTTTGGTACCACGCCAATTACACAGACTGATATCCATTGAGATGCAGCGGCCTATCATAATGATTTGGATGATGAAGTGAGCCACTATTGTTGATACTGCTGACATCATCAAGTTGGTATCCGCACCTGCACTAGCTCAAGAGGGTATTTCACTTTCTCAAGGACAGGTGAAATTCGAACGTGTGTGTATGTGTGCGGATGTTGGAGAGTTTTGTAAGACACAGGGCATAGTGACTATCTTCCGATACTGCTGCATTGGGCTGGCACCAAGGCAGCACACAACCAGCAAGAGGCAGTGCGTACTGTATTCTCAAAATGCATCAAGTTATCCTTACTCGAACTTCGATCTTGCCACTCTGCTTGAGAACCCAGTGTGTGGCCGAGTCCGAGCGATAGGACACAGCGGTCAGGATGACCAGCAGCGACAGGAGCACGGTGCAAGCGGCATGGCCACAGCACCACGCACGCGGCCCCATACCGCCGCTGCTTGGTTCTCCTGCCTGGGCCTGGACACCGCCAGAATTCACACTAATCCATGGCACAATGAGACAAAAACGACCTAATCCTGCACAAACTGACTTTGGTCGCAACCTCCCACAGTGACCTAGTCGTCTATCTCATCTGGTGACAGTAAATAATGCGAAAGTGTTGCCTTTTTGCCACAGAGCGAGTATGCAACCACTTGTGATCATTACCGGCGAGTGTTGAGCTGCAACAATCGCCACCCTGATCTGACACTGTCACCAGGTCACCAGCGCAGCTAGCCACCTTATCCTTGGCTTGGTTACACTCACTTCGAGCGTAGATGTACGAAGTACGAGTAGACCTACCGTTGGCGTTGCCGTGAGTCTAGTCACTGAGTGTTGGGAGAGATACGAACCAGGATGTCGAGCGCGCCGCGAGTTGTGTAGATCTACAATACTAGCCAGTAGTAGATCTACAGCTGTAGCAGCTATTTTCAGTGCTTCACATGCACAGTCGTACTCGCTCAAAACGCTCAAAACGCTGGCACGTGCACTGACACTGTACGAACTCGTACGAGTGGCATGTGCACCAGCTGGGCGCGCGCGCTAGAACCACATCTTCAAAAAATGTGTACGAGTACTTTTGTAGATCTACGCGAGATCCTGTCGATTTTGCTGTTCAAAAATAAAAGTCAGGAAGCGAAATAATTGTTCATATTATTTTTGTGAGCAAACGTTACTTATTTCGCAGTCATCATTGTTGTTCTTTTTTTTAGCGTGGCGGCGACTGACTTCTAGTAAGTTCTACTCTCATAATAGGTCCCGAAATCATGTCAGAGCAGGAAGCAGTCCAGGAAACAAACGATGAGGCAACAGCTTGCAAAAGGTTGGTGGTGAAAGGAGACATTACTGCATAATCGGCTTTGGAGCAAATCTTTCGAATCAAAGTAAATGTATGATCACTGTGGAGAAGGCAGTAAACTGTAGCATGTGCCAAAGTAACTACCGGTAGTTGCTTAGCATGGGAAGTAGCTCTGGAGATTACGTGGCTACTTGTACTGTATCATTATGACTCACGTTTGTGAGTATACTGGTACATGTACATTGTCATGACATAGTGTATATCACTGCCTATCCACGTTAGCATCAAGAGCAGAAACGGCAAAATTCATGACATTAGTTACCTACTTTGGCTCTCTAGCTTTCGCTCAGCCATTCCTGTAACCGGGAAATACTATCATCTATTTAGGAGAGCACGCATTCTAGATTTCTGGATACTATCTGAACACCCTTTGTTGTTTGAGAGGTTCTGCAAAACGAAAATTCGAACGAAGTTTCGCGACAGTCCTTGCGAAAGTGTGTACGGATTTTCGCACGAACTTTGCGTTCTGCACATTTTCGTAGTTTGCACGGGCCAAGTGTGCGTACGCCATGATGACCCGATCTCACGAAATTTCCTACGAAAGTTCATTTCGCGTTCCCTGCAAGTTTCGTGTCCAAAGTTGCGAAAGTTCGTGCGAAGTTTCGCACTTCATGACGTAGAGCGAAAGTTTGTACGCATTTTCGTTTTGCAGAACCTCTATTGAGGTTGTTGAAAGCCAAACAGCTGATTAGAGAAGAAACAAGAAAAAGAGTGCAGCGCAGCTCAACAAGGAGGAAGCTAGTATGTCCCAGAAAGCATACGCATCACAAAGCATGGTGTAAACCCAGAGACACGGAGACCAGAAAGGAGCTACGAGGGAGTCGTACAGAAACATGAGGACTGACAAGAGCTCTGCATCGTGCAGGCAATAAAGTAACGCGTGCTGGTAGCCGAAAAGGTGATGTGTGTGACAGTATGCCCAGGTGAACTGGTATGCCCGGTAGTACTGGTGTGCCCGGTAGTACTGGTATGCCCGGTAGTACTGGTATGCCCAGGTGAACTGGTATGCCCGGTAGTACTGGTATGCCCGGTAGTACTGGTATGCCCGGTAGTACTGGTATGCCCGGTAGTACTGGTATGCCCAGGTGAACTGGTATGCCCGGTAGTACTGGTATGCCCGGTAGTACTGGTATGCCCGGTAGTACTGGTATGCCCGGTAGTACTGGTATGCCCGGTAGTACTGGTTACAAACGTGAACTAGAAAGGGACACACCTAGAAAGGGATAGGATGCGGGCAAGAGTTCACAGTGTGCACAACACTGATCTGATGAGGAAACAACGAAAAAGTGTGAAAGGACAAGACATGACACATATGGGTGAGGCGGTATAGCGTAGTACAAAGAAAATAATCATGAACAGTAGCACCATTTGTGACACTCCGGGGACCAGAGTATGAAACAAGATCACTCTGGATTAGTTGGCTGATCATAGCATTTTATTGCTTCGCGGGGTACGGTACCTGGGGCAAAGAGTGATATGGTCAGTACCGTGGCATGTCTGATGCCCCTGGACTGACAGTTTTCTCAACATTTTGCATCACTGGCTGTCGTAGCATCATGGCGAGAAATTGAGCCGAGCTCAGCTTTTCCAACGAACAATGCGCTTCTCTTTCTGTACGGCGGGGGGGGGGGGGGTCACCGGTGACATGATCCCCCGATAGGTCGCGTAGTCAGTAGCTGGTAAAGTAGATAAGTCATGATGGAAGGCATTCATCTCTTTTGCTGAGTTGTTTGCGTGTCTGTCTGTCTGTCTGTCTCTCTGCCTGTGTTTGTGTTTGTTCATGATGATAGATGCGCTGTTGAGCTCGGCTATTGGAAGGACGGCTTTGTACAGCAATACATGAGATCAGCAGAGCGCAGAGCTCCCGAAATAAACAGAGGTACAGTATGTTCATAACACATGTTGCAGTCTAAACATGTCCTTTAGTTGTTGGACAGGCCTGTTTCATTTTCCTATTCGCAGTAGCATTTCATGCTTTTATCCTACTATGTAATGTTACCATAAACTACTGCTAGAGCACCATAATTACTTCACGGCATGGGTACTGTCACTGCTATGTCAACCCCATAGAGATTGATCCTGCGCACTGACGGAAAGTCAAAGGGTGTGAACATGTAGTACGCTTGCAATCATGTACAGCTCGGCACCACACTCAATTTTTCATTTGGCACATGTTGTATTTCTTGTGCATAGGGTATTACGTACGTGTGCAGGGCTGCTATTCGATCGTGAAGAAGTTCCTAGCCCAGACTGGCGGTGAATGTCAGATTGTCTCGCTCGGATCCGGCTTTGACACGCTCTACTGGAGACTTCACGTGAGTTCCGTGTTTCTTCTGCCCTCTTCCTGAGACTGAGTTCATGTTCCCGTAGACCTGTTGCATTTGAGCGGTCTGCGGTGCTGCACTGGAGTGACCCAGTTAGAACGTCATAACCCCCAAGAGTGTGCGACTCCAGCAGTCTGCAGCGAGCGGCAGAACTTCACATCACATGACAAACTCATTCGCATTATTTGCGCAATATGTATGATAGATACGGGGTTGTACGCAACCCTGCTTTTGGGTTCAACTCTCTTGTGGTCACTTTGCACTGTTTGCCAGCGTAATCTATTGAACCATGTCACGTGATGTGAAGTTCAGTGCTGGATAGAGGTTGTGCAGGCAGTTGCACACTCTTGGGGCTAACCGTTATGTACTCTTGAGAACGTGGAGGACAGGTTGTGCTCAAAGTGTGTACGAAAACAGTGAGTTGCCAGCACCTCGGGCCTTTGGGGCAGCACTGGCGCTAGTCTTTTTGGCAAAAACTGAAGAAGAAGGGAACCTAGGCCAGTAGGGCGCCTTTTTGACTGTACACGAACATTCATGCCAATCCGGGTGTTTATTGAACTTTAGTCCGCCCTTCCCTATGCGTTTCAGTGCAAGCAAAAACACATGTTCTCCACTGATTCAGATTTTCCGGGGATCTTGAGGACAGTGCCGCGGGCCGTTCGTATACAACGGGTCTATTACAGTGCAGACAAAGCTTGAGTTGTGATAGACACGACTACTAGTACATACACGACTCTGTTTCATCCATCTTGTACAGAGACGGTGCGTCGCTTTCCATGTGCGTGGATGCTTGCTTGTGGGTGTGCATGTTGGTGTATGTGGGTGTGATAGTTGCGTTGCGACATTTGGAATATCTTCTGCATTGTATGTAGACGGATTGCATTTTTTTGTCATTGTCTAACAGGAGGAGAATGACTTGCCGAAGTGCCTGTACGAGTTTGACTTCAAGCAAGTGGTCGCAAGAAAATCGTTGTCCATAAAGTATGCTTTGTACTTGGTTGCATAATATTAAATTATTTTGGTTTGGGTAGTACCATACTATACTAGCTTTGTTGGCTTTACATGCCTTTGGGGCAGGTGGGTGCGCTTTCAGATCTTATTGTTCTGATGGTGATGGCAAGCGCGTTTGGCTATACTCTGTTGTGAAACATTTCTCGTGTCATTTCTCGTGTGAAGCAATTTTCAGTATATTCCATTGTGTGTGTGTGTATTGTTTCACCTCCCAATGGTCTAACTAGGGTGTCAGAATAGCATGTGCTGTAGCGTTAGTCTTGCGCAATATTCAGCTAGTTACCTGTGGTAGTATTCAAGCTACAGTCCATTCAGAAAAAGATGGACTTCTAGCTTTTGGCCATAAATGGGTCAAACGTTGAGTTTTTTTAGAATTTTTTTCTGCAATCCCCTATGGAATCCTCTTCCAATTCTGTTTCTGAAGTCTATTTCTCCATGAAGCAAGCCGTAGCAAGAATAGGATTTCGGCCAGGTTTTGCCCCAAGCGCACTGAATTGGGAAAAACCATCAAAATCCAGGCCGTTTGTCCCCACCTGCAACAGTGCATTGTGCGGTTCGAACCCCAGGTCAGGTACCCTTTTGGACCCTTTTTCAAATTTCAAATTTCGCAGCACTGCACTGTGTACGATAAAATCTTGAAAATCGCCAAATACGGGAGCTTGCCAGAGCCAGCTAGGGCCCATCTTTTTGTGAATGGACTGTATATGCATGTACATACATGTACTTCAAGGTCCGTGTGTGCCTTTCACTTTTTCCTATCACTGTATGATAGTGTCATCGCCCTGCATGCTCTGCTGTAGGAACAAGCGGAAGCTCAACGAGGCTCTGATCGATGGAAGCATCAGTGAGTACATGTGATTGTACATGTATACAGTCAGCCTTGCGAATGACGACCCTCGATTGGGCATGAGAAAAGTGCTGTGATTCGCGAGAGTTGTCGTTATTCGTTAGGTTGCAGGTATGCAGTCAAACGGTTACTATAGTGCGTTTCGAAAGTCCAGACCTCTGCTTTGTGAATAGAATTTCCGAAATTGGGCGTTTGTTATCCAATTGCTTAGAAATTTATATGAGAAAAATTGCGGGAGCTGCCTGAGCAGTATTCCGAAGAAATTTCTCGAAAAGCTCAAGCCAAATTTGTGAATTATTCGAAAAAGTCCAGAGGTCTATACTTTTGAAATGCACAATAGGTCTGAAGGCAGTATCGTTATTCGCAGGTAGTTGTTATAGCCAGAGGTTAGCTGCACATGCATCCATTGTAGAACACGTGCACTAGACAGTGCATAGACTGCAAGTCAGCTGACTGAAACACATGATGTTTTACTTTGCGCAAGAATGCTTTTTCTACTATTAGCACAATGAAATCCCTTTTATATTGAGTCCCCGAAATCCGGGACAAGAGGGTTGTTATTATCCAATGGCTGAATACGCATAATGACATGGAATATTTTGATTACTGTAAGACCAGTAATGTCACTACTAATGTTAACGAACATTTAATTCTAACGATTTTTCAAATTCGTTAACAATTGAAGTCGTTATGTGCAAAACGATATGTACATGTACAGTCATTTGCCGGTTTTGAGGCAGAATTCGTTAGAATTTCACCTCGCTAACGCACAAAATCGGGAGATTGCTAACTTTAATTGACGTTAAAATATCTGGTCTTACAGTACTAGTACAATGTAGACGCTATTTGAATAAACGAGATCTCACTGCTCTTCGTCACTTCTCTCTATGAAATGAAGGAATTGCTTTTAGGCCTGGATCACGGGAAATTGTACTAGCCCAAGTTATGTGTCGTGTGTGAATGGCTATGCATTGCTGAGCTGGACTTGTGATGACATGGGAGGGCTACCATATTTAGTTCCAACATGCCATTTCCTGCTCGTCTGATTTCTGCGCGCATCCTGTCTTCTCACAGGTGGCAATGGAGTTAAGTCGTCTCGGTATCATTTGATGGCATGCGATATCCGTGATACGGACAGTATGCACGAGAATCTGCTGAAGGCCGGTGTTGACTTGAAGTACGTGCTCCGTGTGTCGTGACCCAGTGTTGAATTTCACATTGCCGTGTGTTGGATTTTGTGAATATCTTCATATAGTTATGCGTTGAGCTCTTCACTGTAGTTTGTTGCTTTCAGCAGTGTTGCGATTGATGAAGAAAAGAAAAATGACTTGTATAGAAATACACGTCTATCAGTATGCTCTGGCTGATAGAATGTAGTCAACGTCTATAGCTTTGCTTCTACATCTTTCACCAAGCGAGATGATAATGCTGCTGGTGCTACCTCCTGATGTGATGTTGTTGGTTTTGGTGCTCTGCAGTCTCCCGACGCTGTTCCTTGCCGAATGCGTGCTTGTCTACCTAGCACCAGAGGAATCTAGAGGCATTTTGCGCTGGGCCTCTAAGTCGTTTCTGTCTGCATTCTTTCTCAACTATGAACCCGTGAGTGATCGTTGTAGATGTGCTGTGTTTGTGGGCTTGTTGTTTTGCCCTTGTGTTGCCGCTTTTGCCCCAGCTTTGAGAGAAGTGAAATTGACGCCGTGTGTAGCGAACTTGCGTGTGACGAATTTCGTGATCTAGAATTTCGTGATTTCCCCTATCCAAGTTGAAATTCGCACATTATTGACCCAGGAAAAGTGGCAACAACATTGACCTTAGGTAACAAACTGGTTTTGTTTTCTAACAAGCTGAATCTCACGGTGTGACTGTACATGCAAGTTCAGTCAACACATACTCCTGCACATTGGTGTTCCAGCAGTAGGAGTCTGCTGGACATGCATAAGTGCGTAGTAGTTTATTGATCATTACAGTCATCTAGCTTAGTAGGGCCCAAGCGCTGTAGGTGCAGTGCACTTAAAAAAATCTTCTTGTACATCCGTATTCTGCAGGTGAATTTAGCTGATCGCTTCGGAGACGTTATGCGCACCAATTTGAAGGTAATTTGTATGGTGCTCCTCAGTATTTTGTCCAAACATGTACCGGTACTGCAAATCAACAAATATTCGGCGCATACAGTGAAACCTCGTTAGGAAGAACACTGATAAGACAAATGTTTGCCTAAGAAGAACTAGCATTCGTAACTGTATTGGATAAAACCTGTGTATTCACTGGGTAAAACATATGGATGAGAAGAACTCCCGTTATTGCGAACAAATATCATCGGTCCCTTGATATTCGTTCTGAAGAGGTTTGACTGTATTCATTTTCGGCTATTTTCGGCCTGGTCATATTTGGCTGAAAATTTGTTGCGGTCGCAATTTAGTTTTGCAAAGTTCAGTGTGGCGGTGTGTACAGGCAGCAGCAGTACAGGCTGAAAATGTACTAGTAATGCAGCCGAAAAAAATTGTAGCAGTGAGAGGCCGAAATTTGAATAGGCCGGAAATTTGTAGACTTACAGTATTTTGATCATCGTAGCGTCATAAGTTGTGCATGAAAAACTCGCAATGCAAATCCTGCAGAGGCAATGTCATGACAAATGCTGGTTCTGGTGAACTTCCTGCATCCTGCTGTCTGATGATCACTCAGTGTGTGAAACTTTGTTTTAAAGTTTAGATAGGAGGCTGTTTTTGTTGTATTAAACCTGGAAAAATTACAGCAGCAGCAACCTGTCTCCTGTATTCGTGCACAACCCTCTGCGCTCTGGTGCATTGAACACTCTTTCCGACTGGCCTTGATCGCGGGTCTAGCGAACCTCCTGTGTTCGATTTTGTCCGTGACGCTAGTACAGGTCAACAGCCCTCACCAATGAAACCCAGCTGCTTACAACCTGCATGCTGCAGGTCTGTACACGCTGTGCTGTAGAAGTTGTTCATACATTGCAGGGGCGTCGGACACACTACGGTCACTGCGGTATTGACCGTTCGTCCCAGGTACCCTGTGAATCAATAAGAGTAGGGGTGAAAGTTGGCACTGAGATCCCGAGTTCGAGTACTCTGATTTTCTCCGATCGAGTATTCGAGTATTCTTCATCTCCTAAAAATTGCACACTAAGGGCCTTTAACTCACATGATACAACCCTGATTGGACCGAGTAGAAGTCATTTTTCTCGGGTATATTGGTTCGTGGGTCATTTGGGCTCTCTACCTGTGAACAAATGTTCACCGCACAGTCTGCACCTCAATATCTGCCGACTGCTGCTCTGAAACTGCAGATTTCTGTGATAAATGCATGCACCATGTATGAACGAGTACTCTGATTTATTCCGAGTACGATTATTTTTGAAAAAACCGAGCGAGTACTCGAGTACTCGGTATAATTGTTTCACCCCTAAATAAGAGGCACTGATTTGGGCTCTAAAATTCGAAAAAAATTCCCAGTAGCCACCCAAACTCCACAAGTAGTTGTTGTACTTCAAGTGGTTGACCGTACCGCCCTATAATACCTTCCGACGCCCCTGCACTGTACATTGCATTGTACATTGCACTGCACTGCACTGCACTGCACTGCACTGCCCCTGCACTGTACATTGCATTGTACATTGCACTGCACTGCACTGCACTGCCCCTGCACTGTACATTGCATTGTACATTGCACTGCACTGCACTGCACTGCCCCTGCACTGTACATTGCACTGTACATTGCAATGTGCAAGCAGACGTGAAGGAAATGCGCAGTAATGAGCGCTACACTGGACTTCATGAAATGAGAACGACGAGAACCTCATTGGATGCACCGCATTTCACTATTGGTGGAACAAGGAACTTACACAAAGATAGCTGCCCAGGGGAATTTAGTGCAGAATGAAACAGACAATAGACACCCTTAGCAAACAACGGTAACGCTATTTTTTACGGTACTCATACCTTGCTCACGCAAATAGTGTTGAAGCTGCAGCGTAAAAACGTTATGGGGGGGGGGGGGGTGATTTATCGTTGTGACAAACGGTACGTTTTTGGCCAAATATTGCGTAGTGTGTACCCATTTCCCCTTTTTATCGTGTATGGCGCCATAAATGGTTGTACCGCGCGAAATAAAAGCTGTACTCATGGCAACAGCGTGCTAATATTAGTGTGCATCTTGCTAAAGGTCGAACCCGAATCTCGGTATTTTTCCCCTTTAATACGGTAATACGGTACCGATACAACATAACGTTTTTTTGCTAAGGGTGACTATTGTGGAGCTGTACCTTTGGCTGCCATGAGCTTGTGGACGAGGTTCTTTTTGTACCGGATGTACTTTTTTATGGGCAAAAGAGAATAAAGATCTAGGACTATGATATTTCTCTCCACCGAAGACGGTCGTTGTTGCCTTTAGTGGCTCCAGGGCTTCAATTACTAGCTCTGCCAGAGTCCACTGATGATCTTTCAGCAGCAAACTCCCCTTTTTTCAGTTAGCTGCAATGTAGTCGTAGTCTGGTCTTCTTTGTTGCGTAGCACAACACTTTCCAAGCTGAAACCTAACGACTCGGTGAACCACAGAGCTAAATGTACTTGAGTTTTCAATCTGGTCATTCTTCGATTGCGCTGGCGAGGGCTGATTTCATCCAATGGCTTCCCTCTCATGAGCAAATGTTGGCCTATTTCGTTTTGTTTGTCGATCTTCTTCTCCGGGTCCACCACACGCCCCTGCATGGCAGCCAAGTCTGTCTGGCTAGCATTGCTGGCGATGTTCGCTTCGTCGAACCGCAGTTCATAGGTTCGCCAGTTGTAATGTCGTGGGTAAACCAGACTAGTCACTCCATGTTTCACAAAACGCAGATGATCTTTCAGCAGCAAACTCCCTTTTTTCAGTTAGCTGCAATGTAGTCGTAGTCTGGTCTTCTTTGTTGCGTAGCACAACACTTTCCAAGCTGAAACCGAACGACTCGGTGAACCACAGAGCTGAATGTACTTGAATTTTCAATCTGGTCATTCTTCGATTCCGCTGGCGAGGGCTGATTTCATCCAATTGTCGTCGGGGGGTTTTATTCCCTCGCACGATAGCCCTTCCGATTACTCTCTTATTCATACATCACACGTACGCCACACTCAGAGGACAGATTATCATTGTTGTTCCAAGGAGAGTCTCAGGAAGAAGGCACCCAAAACAACCAGAATGCGCACGATAAGCATGCAAGCATGCGCACAACAACAAGAACATGTACGATAAGCATGAAACCGGCGCAGTCCGCGCACGGTCCGCACCAACGTGCCAAAAGGGGCACCCACGTGCCAAAAGGGCAGGGACAACATACTTCCACATGAAAAAAATCCATCCTCTCCTGAGGATGGGAGAGAAGAAAAACAAAACGAGAAGACAGACAGGAGAAGAAGACAGGAAGAAGAAAGAAATGAAATATGTACAACATAGATAGGCGAATATATAAACAAAAAAAACACAGACGAGACCGTTGGGCAAGTGACGAATAGGCCAGGAGGGTTGACACCAGCCGGGAGCCCCGCGAAACTGTGCAACAATGGAGGAACCTGCAAGCAACAGTTTCAAAGAGGACCCCGGCTGGCGAGCTGCTCCACCTGTTTATGCCCTATCCTTGTAGGGATCTTTTACAGAACAGCACCAACCTAGGACACCAGTCACCCAAAGGAAACGACGAACAAAAAATACATAAGGAGGAAAAAATTGAGCAAATTCATTGACACCCAAAAGGGCAGGGACAACACAATGGCTTCCCTCTCATGAGCAAATGTTGGCCTTTTTCGTTTTGTTTGTCAATCTTCTCCTCCGGGTCCACCACACGCCCCTGCATGGCAGCCAAGTCTGTCTGGCTAGCATTGCTGGCGATGTCCGCTTCGTCGATCCGCAGTTCATAGGTTTGTCAGTTGTAATGTCGTGGGTAAACCAGACTAGTCACTCCATGTTTCACAAAACGCAGATGATCTTTCAGCAGCAATCACCCCTTTTTCAGTTAGCTGCAATGTAGTCGTAGTCTGGTCTTCTTTGTTGCGTAGCACAACACTTTCCAAGCTGAAACCTAACGACTCAGTGAACCACAGAGCTGAATGTACTTGAGTTTTCAATCTGGTCATTCTTCGATTGCGCTGGCGAGGGCTGATTTCATCGAGTTCGAAGATCGTGTATTAGCCAATCTGTCAAATGGTCAGTGATATCCCTCACAGTGGCAGCTGACATGACTTTAGGAGCTGGTTTTGCAACGATGTGTGACTCCATAGACGCCGGTGCTTTGGGTTTCGCCTGGTCACTACTAGCTTCTCCGGCAGACTTTCCAAAAAGCAGGGGATGAACACGTGTTCGCGCATCACCGTGTACACAAGTGTTTTGTTCTGTTTGCATTCTACTTTCTTTGTCCAAGGGGTCCTTTAAGAAGGTCCATATCGCAGAGCCCTTTTCCCTCGCAGCTATTCCACATCAACAAAACACTACTTCGAAGTAAGATCGAAACTGGGAACTTCAAAGATCACTTCACTTGCGGAACAACGACCAACTAACCGCTTACTTCACTCGCACACCGAAACGTCGGCTTTGCTCCAGTGCACTTGCCGAGTACTGTAGAACGGGTAATTTTAGCGACTATTAATTTTAGCGTTTTCCCATTGTCAACCAGTTAGCGATGTTTTATTTTAGCGATTTGCAGCGATTTTACTCACGGATCACCAGTGCACTACTAATGTCTCAACGGATTAGCGACTTGAAACTTTAACAAAAATGAGCCGATCGCTAAATTCGCTAGGGTTTTTACGTGGCTAAAATTACCCGTTCTACAGTAGTTGATGAACAAGCCAGCGCAGTCACGGATCGAGCGCTGTACAGGGAGACTCCGAGTGGTATGTGAGTCGAATGTGTCTCCATGATGTTCAAGGTGAGCGTCGCGCGTCACAGGGGGGGGGGGGGGGGGGGTGCACTGTGTACAGAAGGAAATCAGATCGGACTCGCTTCTGTAGACCTGTGCCCTGTGCCCTATCCTCTATCCTCGCCACTTGCACCCTGGTGAGCACTAGCGTAATTGCAGAGAGTCGAATAGGACTACCACTAGCGTAGTACAGGAGTACAGTCCGACCTCGCTTAACCGCACACATCCGTTTCCCACAAAAATATCCGGATAGGCGAGGGAACCGGATAATCGATCACACATACTGTATGTGTGCATGGCATATGCTGTAAATCGGTGACCAACAATTTTATTCCGGATGGCGAGGGATCCGGATAAACGAGGTCTGACTGTACACCACGGCACTGTGTCTTGCACGTCTGGCTACTCTTCAAGGTCACGGTCTCACACAACACTTGCATGCGACGTTACTCGGGGGAGTGCAGGTTGCGAAGTTTGCGGAGCGAGCCTTAAAAACCTCAGAAAAATACGGTAAAGATTTTGTCAAAAATAAAGATTTGCTAATGGTGTTTGTACTGAATGCACAGCTTAATCTATTTATTGCGTCAAAAATAATCGATGATCGTTTCCCAAAGCTGGGTTACGTACAGCCCTGAATCTATCATGCACATAGTGCAAATATTGTGTACAGGTTCATCACGTGATGGGAATTTCTGCCGTCGCAGACACCATAGCTGGAGTTGCACACTCTTGGGGGGGTTATGTACTTTTAATAGTGCCAAACATTGCACGGCTCAACAGCATCGGCTTTTAAAATGGTCAGAGAAGCCACACCAGTGGGAAATGCATTGCGGTTGTCGACGAGGTTTGACTTTATGTACATTGTGAGTGTTTATTGATAAGTTGATAATCACCTTTCTGTCTGTGTTCCTGCTCGCTGTGTGCAGTCACGAGGATGCCCATTGCTCGGCGCACTGACATGCAAGACTGTTGACGATCAGGTATGCTGCACAGGGGCGTAGCTGGTCACCCGTTTAGGGGGGGGGGGGGGGGGGGGAGGGGACGACGACCATATATGTGTAGGATGGCTGGTGCATGTCATTCATGGTGATTGTGTGCATGGTGGACCTAGGTCGACTTTCTTAGGGGGTTCACGTGCCCCCCCCCCCCATTCGGGCTATGCGCCTGGTCCATGCTGGCTCTCAAGGCATGCATTGCTTGGCTGGGGCCACTCCGCTCACATATCAGGTTTCAGTGATTTACTCTCCCCTGCGGTAGTGGCATTACCCCAGTCACATGATTACACAACTGGCTGACGTGACATTGCCACTTATGCCAGGCCCTTACCCGTCACTGCCCTGGTTTAGATAACATGGCCGAGCAAATACACACCGTATCAGCAGACTCTTGTGAAGACTGAATCGCCTTCAGTAGCCGCCGACAACATAGCTGAAGTGACGTGAAGTGAAGAAAGGGCAGGACGTTTACACTATTCAACTGAGATGGAGAGTTCTTGCAGACATAATGACTGCTTTTTTTAAGTTTAATATGTGGAATGGTTTCAGTTCATGTACAAGTACTGAAATATGTGCTGAAATAGTTAGTGTGCGGTGGAGTTTAGATTAATGACACTACTTTGGTAGACGGAAACTAGTCACTATAATTATTCGATCTGTCACTTTTGTGTGTTCAGAAATCTCGTTTCTTGGAGTGTGGTTGGGCGCATTGCGAATGTCTGACTATGACTGATGTACATCGATACCTGCCTGCGGATGATGTGAAAAGGTACGGTATTGTTTAGTGTTACGTTGGAGATCAGTGTGTGTGTAGGGGGGGGGGGGGGTTGAGGAGGGGAGGGCGTGAAGAAGTTCGTTGCTTTACCGCCGTGTACTACTACTAGTTCTGGGTGTGTCCTGAATCTGGAGACTCGAGTGCATGTTCTCTATGCTAGTACATGTTGCCCATGGCAAGTTCGGGTGGGTTGCATCGACATGCTCGTACTGCAATCGTGCTACATGTATGCTGCTGTTTTCTGTTTTCCTGTCTTACGACAAGGATGGAAAGGTTGGAGTTTTTGGACGAGACAGAAACGCTTCATCAGCTCATGGACCACTACTGCTTCAGTTGGGCAACGAATGACCCCACGAATATTGGTAAGTTTTGTATTCCATGTTTAATGCAGCAGGATCACTGATGCAGCGGTGATCCTCAAAGTTGTGTGCGGCCCTCTTTATCACGCTAACAAGGATATCCATTCTAGGATAGGGTAGTGAATGGTTAAGGCGAGTAATTGTGGTTGTGTATGGATGTATGTGTGTGATTTTGCATTTAGGTCTGGCGGATATTGGATTTCTAGGACCCCGGCGTTGAGTGCAGCGTTCTGGTTTGGCTCTAAGTGCACTCCACCGCCGTATGTGGCAGTTTCAGTTCACCCACGTATCCATCATGGCTTCTCACCAGCTCATGTGTGTTCACACGTGCACACATACACACAGATGAAGATGGTCATTTCTATCTCCTCGGCTACGCTTGAGGACCATGCTACTCGGAGCATGCTGCTGTGCCTGGATGTCCCTGGCAACTGTAATGCCCATTCTAGGGTTTTGTAATGCAGTTTTCACAACACCACGGTAACCATCAGGCATCCTCTACCAGAGCTCATGCAGACACTGTGTCTGCTCTGTGCCTACTCACCAGCCAGAAATCAGACTTGCACCTAGGCAATGTTCGTTCTGTTCCGACCAACTCGTATCATTTGATATAACGTCACTGCTATGTTTTCAAGTAAACCAACTGCTCGACCGCAGTAATCAGGACATTGACTCTACAATTATCATCCTCATCGCCGCGTGTTTTCAACAGCACAATGTTGACACCGTCTTAGCGCCACGTCTACTATGCATCACCAGGAATGGTCCAGGTCAGGTTGCTTTGACCAGCTCGTGATGATTTGGCAGGAATGGTCCAGGATGCATTGCGGTACTCGTGCCCCGCTTTCGCTCGCAAAGTTGTGAATCTCTGGGGGCTTTGAGTGCCTGCATCAACCATTGTCCTTGTCTGGAGAATCTTGATGGCACGACGTTGCACAGACCTTTCTCCAAAGCTACGTGTGTTCGCGGTCCCTGCACTGCAACAGGCGGGCTACAGTTGGGATCTGGTACTGCTTCTTCTAACGTTGTGGCGACAGCATGACTAGCGACTGCCTGTGCTTGTTCGGTCACCTGTCGTTCATCCCACTGTGCGGTCTTTGTGCTAATTTATTTCCTAGGAGAGGGGCGTGTAAAAGCACAGGTGCTCGTTCTTCCTTTGATACTGCTATACCCATGTGCTGCCGCTGCTGCTGCTGCTGCTATCCTCTGACAGAGATCAGGGTTAAATTGGGGCACAGCGTCCCTCGTATATCTTGTTCTTTTGTCTTTTAAATAGCCTTGCTCCACCAAAAATACGAACAACTTTCTCAACTTGAAAAAGTCTACAAATTTCTTCTTTTGCAACTACTTCCAGCATGTTTTAACTTATTTTCTTCGGTGCTGGAGTGATGTCTTGAACAGGAAGAGCAAAGTAATGCTGAATATCTGCAGTGAAAATTGATTCTTTGATTCCCCTGGGAGTGGAACTAATACTGTAACTTGATCGTCCGTTTTTGGCTTGCAGGCTGTAATTCTTGGGGATGAAGGGATAGTCCCCAATGTGAAATAGTGGTATGGCAGAAGAAATGTTGGCGAGCGCCGAATATTAGCACATTGCCCTGTGGATTGTAGATCAAGTTACAAGAAATACTCTTTGATTGAATTAGCGATGCAGAGACAATTAATGATGTGATGAATCTTATTAGTGAGTGCAATAAAGAATATAAGTGATGCAGACATGGCCAGACAATGGGTTTCTAAAGAATTCTATTATCCAAAATCGATTTTCGCGTTCCGCTCGTCAGTGAATGGTATCGGAATTTCTCCATGCCGACCCATCAAATAATATTGGTGAGGTGGACATTGTGAAAACAAACAAGAATAATATTCAGATTCACCATAATAATTATTATGGTGAATCTGCATGTACATACCCAGTTTCGTAATCTATTTTCACGGGACACTCATCAGGGAAAGTCGTCTCAACAATAGAAGCTGCCGGTTATGCGGTGAAACAAACTTCTACTTCGAAGTACGTCCAGAGGATCGTGCGACGTATAGAGGTGAGGTGGGACAAAAAGGGAGAGAAGAAAGAAATGAAATGTGAAGATCTGAGAGTGTTTCAATGGTGTGAACTAATGCCAAGGGTGAGTGCATTTTTTTTAAGTGTGGCAGCCGGTGAAAAAGAGACGCCTGAATGTGATCAAGTGAGAAAATGTGGGGTGTGGGTGCATGTAGATGTATGAAGATGCGAATGATAGGTGAAGAGTGTAAGTGTGTGACAAATTGATTAGGGCTGTGTTTACATGAGAAATTTCAACCCGGGTCGAGTTCAGCCCGGGCTGAAAGTCTGTATGAAATAGGTGAGCGTTTACATGAAGACAGTTGACCCGGGTCAAATACTGATATGCCGCCAAAATTCCACTTCTAGAGTCCTGTATGGTCACGTGAATCCTTTCGCGCGGAATTTGCATGTGCAGTGCTGTTCAAACCTGGCGCGAGATACGCACAGAAGTACGATATCTTTGACCCGGGTTGATTTCAACCCTCCCCTTGGGGGGAGGGAGGGTTGAAATCAACCCGGGGCGAAATTTCAACCCGGGTCAAGCGCAATGTGTCATGTAAACGCGCCATTCATTTTGTGTGCATGGCGGGTTGAAATCTGACCCGGGTTGAAACGCTTCATGTACAGCCTAGGGAAACTTTCATGTAGATTCACTATAGCTGTTCTTGTTTGTTTTTCACAATGTCCACCTCTTTGATTGCCAGTATGTTATACTCTGTATTTATAGGATTAGCCAGAATTGATCGCCTATCGAGTGTAAGGGGGTCAGTATTGGCTTTTTGAACAACAAAATCGATGCATTGCCTCCATGTAGTGAGGGAATCACATTACAGGTGGAGATAATGGTTAAAAAAAAGTGGACTCTGATGGAGAGCCAACGACAAATTTATAGAAAAGAAAAGGACCAAGGAACTACAAGTTACGCAATGATTATGAGCTGATTGCGTAGTAACTGGTGGTGTTAGTGGACATTGTAGCGTAACTTAATTGTAGTTCCTTGGTCCTTTTTCCTTTCTATAAATAAAAAAAAAGTAGGATTTGGTACATACAGTAGAATTTTTTATAGAGACTGGATAGAAATCTCCAACTGTGCAAAGAACCCTGAATAGATTGATCAGTCCGAGTGAAATGTGTAATCTTTCATGAATGGGACATTCTTCATTTTCTCAAGCACCCGCTCCTTCATGTCTTCCGGCCACACGACGAGTTCTCGAGTGCGCGACTTTCCTGGCTTGACAATGGCCGCGCAGCTCCTCAGGTAGCCTTCGGAGCATTCGACGTCCAGAAACTTGCACATCTTTTGCAGAGTCGCGGCAGGTTGCTGTTTGAACTCGTGCGTGTGCATGTCGAATATGTGCGGGAACATGCGCTTGTCCTCGTGGCACCTGACAATCATTTCCACCGTACCAAAGAAGTGTGATATCTCGTTACGCAGGCTGGCGTGGTCCTTCACTGGTTTACTCTGCATGATGCAAACACAAGAAGCAGAAGCAGAAGTTCATTCTAACGAAAACGTCACCCGAGGCCGCAGATTGTGGACCCTGCTAGTGCAGTAGCACAGTGACCAGCCATCAGGCATGTCAACATGGTCACAGTGCAGCTCAAAACGATGGTCTTTCACCGTACTCTAGGGCTTCGGCAGCGTATTCAACTATGCTGCGTACCTTAGACCATACACCATGCAATACACACGACAGTCATTGCAAAACAAAATCCTACTTTGGACTCAAGCTGCACACTCTACTCTAGAGCTTAGTGCCAGCTTCGATCCTGTCCTGTCGAGTGTTCGTATTTTGACGGTAAACAATTCCATAGCATCCGCCTTTGTGAAAACAACAGAGAGGAAAAACGTACACCGTGATAGTTAATGTTCAGTTTGTTCGGTCTTCTGGGACTCGAAGACAGAGACAGGTGTGATGATCAAGCAGTGGCTCCAGACAATCATCAGAACCCCTCATCTATAATTATTATATTTTCGCGGTCACGGTACCTTTGTAGCTGAGAAGCGCGCTCCATGACTACGCAGCAGCAATGTTGAGATGATGTCAAATGGGTTTCTGACTACGTGAATAACATAGGGTGGCAGGGCAATCTTCCGGAGCAGCTTGGCAAATATTTTCCGTCGGCTCAGCTGCGTGAGAAACTCGACTGTCCTCCCGCCTTTCTTGTCACCGATGACCTGCATGGATTGCGCATACACACAATCATCATGCAGACGTGAACCCACGCACGTGTACATAGAACACAACGCACGCAAGAATTCACGTGCACACACATGTCCAGTGCAAGCAGTGCTAGTTGATGTCACATCTGTGCAAGTATGACAGTTTGCCTCGGGGGGGGGGGGGGGGGGGAAGGAGAAGGAGGAGGAGGAGGGGTTGCTCCGGAAAATCCGCGGAATGGGTGCAGGTGCGGTATGGGTACAGGTGCGGTATGATTAGATTGAAAGAGCAGGAGCACATAATCCCCAAGAGTGTGCAACTGCCTGCACAACTTCTATGAAGTGCTGCGACGGCAGAACTTCACATCGTGTGACATTGGTCAAAAGGCTATGCTGGCAAACAGTGCGAAGTGATCAGGAGAGAGTTGAACCCAAAGCAGGGTTCCATACAATCCTGTATCTATCATGCACAGGGCACAAATAATTTTTTTACGGGTTTATCCCATACCTGCCAACCAGCCCGATTTGGCCGGGACCGTCCCAATATCGAGGGTGGTAATAGGCACCCAAAAGTGCATTAATCCCATGCCTCGCAGCTACATTTGTATACTTTTTCATACCTAGGTATGCCATTGTCCCGATCTCAGGTTTGTTAGGGTTGGCAGGTATGTTATCACGTGATGTGAAGTTCTGCTGTTGCGGACCCCACAGCTGGAGTGGGACAATCTTTGGGTTATGTACTCTAGGAAATAGAGATGAGGACTAGTGAGTTGTACAAGTGCATCGGGTCGCAGTCTCTCTCTCTCTCTCTCTCTCTCTCTCTCTCTCTCTCTCTCTCTCTCTCTCTCTCTCTCTCTCTCTCTCTCTCTCTCGGAGGCAGATACACTCGGGTCTCAGTGAACACATTGTTATTATTAGTAGGAATGCCGTGAGTGATGACTTGAGTGCGACCCACATCAGGTGGACCGGTGGAGACGATGTCGGAAAACTCTTCCAGCAGGGTGTGAAGCTGGGATTGTTGGTCAGGTGGCAGATTGCTGGTGTTGAACATAGCAGTGACCGACTGGGCGGTAGCAGCAGCAGCAGAGGTGTACTCGGCGGGGCAATCAGCAGGAGGTTGTGTGGCCGAAGAGTCGATGGTGCCTGGTGACAGAGAGTCAAGAGGGCAGTTCTCAGGTAGTGTGATGGGGCGCTCATTGGGGTTGATTGGACGGACCGGCACCGTGTTATCAGTGACGGCAGCCTGTTGTAGCGAGGCCAACAATATGGTGGGCCATGCACGTAGACTCACACGGCTCAAACAGCAGAGGGCTATCGGAATAATGGCAGGAAGAAACTTAAGCAGAACAAATGTAATTATGGGACATGGCGGGGACGGTCACAGCATGCTAGCAGCGGAAGCGTGCATAAAACGGGAGTAGCAGAGAGCGAAGCGGCATGGACAGGTGACTGGATCATAGTGCAATGGACATGTTGGAAGCAGCGAAGCCAAGCGAACACGCTTGGGCATGCAATAAGTCAACCCCTAGAATGACCTCGGCATGGATAGAGGCAACCAAGAAATCATACAGGACAAGCGGGGTGGCGGGCGAAACAGAAATGTGCAACTCAGCGGCGCTCGACCCAAAATCGCTACGGACGAGCCATCCACTGAAAGGTTGCATGATAGAGGGAGGCGGAGGGGACAGGGATGGTTGATCGCTCAGAGAATCCCACAGTTTCTTACTAACAATCGACATAAGACCCACTGTCTAACAAGGCATTGGAACAGACTGCGTTCACATTCACCGGGATTACAGGCAGACGGCATGCATGGTCGCGTCGGGACAAACTCGACGAAAGAAGGTGAAATGGAGAGAGATCGGGAAGGAAAGCACGCGACATCAGAGAGGTGGTGGTGGTACAGCACAGTGAGCAAAACATTTAAAATCGTCGGCGTACCAGGGTGGGCAAGGAACAAGACAGCAAGGCATACGAACACAGTGCTTACGTCAGCCCCGGAATAGTAGGATGCGGCTCGCCTAGCGTCCGAGGTACTTAGTACTGCCGCCGGTAGTTTCCCGCCGGCGCAGGACGACGGGCACAGCATTCTTGGCTGATGTGACCCTGTCGGTCACATGACCAGTAGGTGATAGCTGTGTGGCATTGCGTCTGCTGAGGTGGTGGTTGGTGGTACTGTCGGGGCGGACGAGTTGGTCCTCGCAGACGGCCTTCCAACGCAGCCAGACGGTCTAGCACTGCTTTCAGTTGTTCCGTCGCCGTGCTGGGTGGCTGTGAAGCAGCAAGGGCGGGGATCACCACAGGTTCCGCGGCGGGCTGCTCGGCAGCCTGGTGTGCACCGTCCGTTGTCTGCGGGTTCAGTTCCCGAATACGGAGGCGCACCCCCTTTGAATCTAGACCGGAGATGAACTGGTCCTTTGTCAGGCTGTCGAGGTCGCCCGCCGCCATTTGGGGGTAGGCTTGCCGGGCCAGGGATCTAACAGTTTCACAGAACGCCCCCCAGTTGTTCGTCGTTTGTCTGGCGACGAGCTTGGAAAGTCGCCCAATGCAGGTCGACGCGCTTTGCAGGATCAAAGCGGGCTTGCAGCGCCTGCACTAGTTGTTGGTGGCCTCCATTCCTGGTGGCCGCCGGGAGCGACTGGTAATACAGCTGGGCCTCGCCTTCTAGTACGAGGCCCAGGAACTGAGTCTGTTGAACTGCATTCCAGTTATTGATGGCCGCGGCCTGGTCAAAATGCATTAGCCAGGAAGCGACGTTGTCTTCCAGGCGACCCTTGTGCTTTTCAGGCTGGACATGGTACGCCCCTCTCGGTTGTTGAGTAGGAGCAGACGGAGCTGGGGCTGCGGCGGGCGCAGCGGCGGGTACATTTGGTTGAGCCATCTGAGGAACATGTAAAGTTACTTATAGAAATGAAGCAAAATTGAATTCCCCGTTGCCACCAGTTTTGTACCGGGCCGCAGGATTCGTAGAGCAGAGAGAAGTAGGAAGAAAGGTCAAAACTAGGTACATGTGTGGGCAGAAGAATGGGAAATGAATAGAGATCGAACAGCTGTAACGTACAGGCAAAAGGAATGCCATTTAGTTGTGTGGAGAAGTGGAAGGTGAATGGCGAGGTGTGCCATTGGACATGAGGAGTTCCGAGAAGGCAACTGTTGAGAATTCTAAGCAAATGCTATTTGGTTTGGAAAAGGTCAGACATGCATGACTATAGAGGGCGTAGGAAAAGGACAACTGTAAGCATTGAGCAAACAATGCACTTACAGTAGTGCCAGTGTTGACTGGATACGGTGTACAGCTAGGATCGAATGCATGGTTGCTGCAGTAAGACTACTGACTATGCATGCCGGCATGGGTACAGCCAGTGTTACAAGCCAGACCAAGCACGATACGATCAATACCTAGATAGTTATTCACGCTGTAGCTGTGTGAATGTATAGACCTTATTCGATTAACGTCACAATCACGTGAACCGGGGTCCCGGGAACCAGGGAGTGGCAAGAAACCTGCACTCAGTGCACAGTGGACTCGGCGTGGGAACGTAGGAGTAGAAAAATACCGGTATTTTACTACTCCCTTGTGCAAACTGGGCCTTTCTTGCCTCTCATTTCACGTACGCGTGCCCCAGCTTACGACAAATCCCTGGAGGCGAGTCCAAAATCACGTTATCGAATAAGGTCTATACTATAGTCTAGAGTCACCAGCGTGCCAACGTTACACAACTCCTGAAGCTGAAAATGCATCAAACAATGCATGCGAGTGATAGAACGCAACCCAAATGCGGGGAAGTGACTGACCTTGATCGTCTTGCTGAAGTTTCCTTGCCACTGGCCAGGAACGTTATACGTGTATCCATCGGAGGGCTTGAATATCGTGTGTGGCACCTTCAAACCGGCTTTGTGCCTGTTGCCCAGCTTCACGTCCACCTGAGTTTTGGCGTAGAGGTATCGGAACAGCTTTTCGCGGCTGACCTTCTGATCTCGCGAGAACCGTGCACCTAGCTCATACTCATGGGCAATTACCATGTGTGGGTGTGCGTCTAGCAGCGAGGCGACCAGCGAGTGACAGCTGCGTGGGTAGCCAATGAAAAATACGAATTTCTCAATGCCTTGCACGACTCCAGGGCTTAGCGATACCCTGGGAAGTCTCGCATTGAGATTCAGGGAAGCTGGAGAGATCTTGTTTCCGGCGTTAACATTAAACTTGTGACTGAGAGGTCTGCTCCATATTGATTCATTGAACTCCCCGGCAAGTTTCCTATCAGGATCATCTGGAGTAGAAATCACACAAAGTAATGCCCTGGTCCAGTAAACATCAAATGCCCTATTCCTTCCCAGTTGTCCGTTATTTCCCCTTCCTTGCTCACTTTGCATTCTCATATTCTCATCCTAACTGCACAGAAATGGAGACCCCCTCGATAGTCCTAAGCGGCCTCTGCCTCTGGGAAATCCTTGAAATACGTCATACAGATAACACTGTGCTGATGATGATGCAATTGCTCCTGCCTGGGACAGATGTTCTGACTTCAAAGCAGGAAGTAGTAGTATGATTCACTTCAATTACTGTGGATATGCGAGTATCATATTGGCATGGAAAGCCCACCGACGCCCACCAATGCCAGGGATCGATTTATCCGGGTTCGCATCGCAGTTAAATGTTTGCGAATCAAATTTCACTGGCTGCGATTCGCTTTTCGTTTTTGATCGCCCAAAACTGCGATGCACTGGCCATGCACACCGTTATGTACAAAGACCATTCTGTACTGTTTGTGTGCAGTTTGCATGCGACTGCTGTACACCACTGCTGACTAGGGAGTAGTATTTTACTACTCCAACCAACTGGCCTGTCCTGCTCAATCCGCGCGCGCGTGTCGCGGATCGCGCTCTGTTTGATTTTGGACACTGCACTAGCCACTACTATAGCACTGATCGTACAAGACTGCAGTCTTTTGAAGTTTTGTATACGGCGGCGTTTTTCCCTGAAGTTCTCCTTTCTTCTTTCACTGTCAAGCTCAATTCAGTTTGTTTCTGTTCGACAAGACACAGTTGAAGTAGATGGTTCTTAGTCTCATGTAGCCAACATGTCACTGTCCAGAAGCGGGAAAAAGAACTGGACGCGCCAGGTGTGGCGATTCGTTTCTATGAAGAAAAGGAGAAAAGCGAAAATTCTGTGCGCTTTGAACGAAGTGTCACGATCGTTTGAGCGCTTTCCTGAGCTTTCTTTGTCGAAGGAATCAGTGGAACTGCCCTGTTGAAGGACATTGTGTTGTGAAGAACTCGAAGTCGGATGGACGCTGAACATGTAACAAGCCCAAGCGAAAACCCTAACGTAAAATACTCAGGTCAACCGTTCGTTGGGAAAAGCAAATAGCATCTGCAGTTATTGTCACCTTCTGTACAAAATACTGCTATTGTACAGATATACATGTAAACTTTCGATGAAGGAAAACTGCTAATCAATACTTGGAGTTGCTAGTCAATTGTAAAACTGTGTAGCAGTGACTGCTATGCCAAAAAATCAAAGTAAATCGATCCCTGATAATGCTCACCAATGTTCACCCCATGAAGTTTTGTTTGTGTGCTCGTTCATGACATCTGGCATTAGTATAATGTAGGTATGATTTAATACGCATCGAGCTTCACTGATGAGCTGCAAAGGAGCAAATAATAATAATAATTGGCTATCCAGATCTTTTCCACTGTTTTATACTTTGGTTTGAGCAACCTTTTAAAATATCAACGATGCACGATATTTTTTCTTCTGAGTCAATTTTAAAATGTCCGCCTCTCACGGCTGTTAGCTGCACTTGGATCGCGGCAACTTAGTTTTCTGCACGTGAACCATGAAAAATCAATGCATGCTCATGCATGTTCATGCATAACCAGTCAGCTGGCCTGCTCGCCCACGCATTTGACAGGTAACAATTCCATCAAATTTGAGATATCGCTTCGTTCTAAGTCTCAAAACAGTTCTAAAGTCACCAAACCACGCTGGTAATCGATGGCTATTCAATGTTAACATCTTCAGGAAGACTTCAGCCGTTTCCCGAGAGTTTGGGCATCGTTGCCGTTATTTTTCACGGTGTTCTTCTTCGTCCTGTCTGGAGCTGCAATTGCATCCTGGAATTATTTGAAAGTTATTTCGTGCGGGCTGTGGGGGGTTCCAACAGGCATAAACTGACATCGCTATAGGATAACTGGTAACTTTCACCCTTCAAGGAGGTAGAGCAATGAGAATTTTTTTGTGGCGGTCGTCCAATTTTTGTGGCGGTTGTGGCTGTATTTGTGCACTTCCAAGGCTTTCATTCTGCCTGATACTACTCTCTACTGTATGGGAATCGTTGTTTAGGCACATGTAGCTGTCTTATTTGGTAGATCTGCTGTTTTCAATCACTTGGGACACTTTGTCTAGCCTATTTGTCTTTCGTTCGTGCCATCTATCAGTTTTGTGGGGTGCCTTGACCTGTATTTGTGAAGTTCTCGAGTAAAGACCCCAATTCTTGACTGGGGTCACGTCTTGAATTGAATTTGCTGGGTTAGCCCTCGTTCACGCAGTTGTACTTATCGTAATAGTCAATATCTGCTTGCTGGACAGACTAGCGGCTAGAATTGGGATGACCAAATGGTCCAAGTGTGTACTAGTACACGATTATTGTTTCCATCATCGTGAAATGAGCGTTGTGGAATTGCAGTCGTCTGCCTTTGGCACTGAGGACATGAGGAGAGTTGATTGTTACTTCTGCTCAGCAATGCAGCGATCATCAGCTCTCTTTGTTCTAATTATTGAGAGGACATACCGGCATCGCAATCAAGTAAAGATTAGGCAAACCTCGCCAACCTCCAAAGAGAGTCGAAGATATTTTCTCCAAATGCAAAGACGATCTTTGTGAGTGTGTGACTTGCATTTGCATGCGTACATGAGCAAGTCACGGACCACGGCACGTGCGCGGTTACCATGCCATCTCGAACCGACGCCATCTTTCTAAGTTGCCGCTTCTTGACAGCCGTGCTCTGCCCCCTTCCCTAATAATATTTTCCTGACTAGAAGCTGAACCCCTATCATACACACGATGCAGGACTTAAGAAATGGATTTTTGTCAGCATACATGTTATTTTCCTCAGGTCAACCGGGACAACCCTCTTCATGGAAACACCCACCTCTTTTTCAAACGTTCAGTGCTCCGGACGTCACGTCGGTAAGCCCCATTTGACGCATCCGGCAATCTCTTCGCCGCCACGCGTTACGAATATGATCGTGGTAATACAACAATTGAGCGTTTTACCTATCCACCCTGATACTGAGCTGCACCGTCACCTACCTCCGGTTTTGATAGTTTCTTCCCGCACGTCGACCATTATTGGTTTGTCAACGACCGGATCACCGTGATGCTGATATGCCTGACGTGTGGCGGACGCTGGATTCATCGCGGCTTCCTGTAGATCTACATATCTAGCGTTGACAAGGGAATCTGAATCCACTGCCGCTGACCCTTGAACTTTGGTCGATTCACGCTTCGACTTGACCGATGCCCTCTGCTCATAGCTGTTGTTACGCACGATATACGCACCTAGCGCGCACGCCGTCGCAGCTAGCAAGAGGGCACCTCGCCGATCGATCCGAGCTCGGCAGGCCAGAGGCAGAGGCCAAAGCATAGTCATGATAGCGGCATATCCGGCTATCCGCTGGCGTGTACGGAAGTGAAATTTTGAAAGTCGTCCAGGACCTAGCCTAGGCCCGGAGAATTAGTTACTAGTAGTAATAGCAAGAGCTATGATTGTACTCTTGCCGTCTTGGTATTTGGCCGCACCTGCCGCATCGGTTCCGACGCCCCTGCAAATAGTATGTCCAGCAGTACAAATAAAAGTTGAAACTTCAAAGAGACATTGGCACTGTCACTGGTGCCCTTTGTGATGGTTCATGATACATCGAAGTCCCGGTAACCCAGGTCCCGGAGTCTGATGCACCTTCATTTGGACTTCAAGACTGAGACTCCAGCACTGGTATGGGGTATCTGCGACATTCAGTTTCGTGGGCAGTAGAGTGCCACTACACGACGACTGATGGGCGTGTGTCCTGAAGAGTAAGCTGAACTGCCTGAAGTGAAGGAGTGAAGGTAGTGTGAAGGCAGTAAGGCATGTGCAGCCATGACACGTGATGATGTGCCTCGGACTCAATAATAATATTATCATTAATTTAATATGGGATGCAACTCAGAAGTGAAAGTGAGTCACTGTACTGGGGCATCGGTCAACAGCCTGAACAGGTACAGCACTGAGCTCTGAAGACTGAACTGAAGTGAGCAGTACTTTTATCTCAAGGAGCCTAACATAGTAAGGCGATAGTGGTAGGCCTACAGGCAGTGCATGTAATGCATTCCCTGGCCATACCCCTCCCCCCCCCCCCCCCCCCCCAACCTCACACACGTGACACAGTCACCGACACCTGGACAATGAATATGGACTGGTTAGATATTTGCGGCTGACATGAAAGTCACGTGACAGGCAATTCTGTGAATTCTTCTCCTCTTCCTTATCCATGTTTGGGTTAGTCCCTTGTTAGCGGCCATCGTGAGTTCCCTTGGGAACGGATATTAAACTCTACTTTTCCCCATGTGCCAAGCATGCATGAAACTACTTTCCCCAAAGTACCAACTGGCAACTGCTGCTGGTTTTCTGCAGCCACTTATCAGCCGCCAACCATCAGTGCTGAGGTACCGAACATAAATATTTGGGCAAATGGTACCTCAGCATCAACCACAGTACAAACAGAGTGGGTCCACCTGCACCAGGATGAAAACATGGCTGACACAGGCAAATAACCAGGGAGTCGTAAAATACCGGTATTTTACGACTCCCTGCGAAGAACCATGGCACAACATCCAGATCCTCGGGTTCCTCTACAGTTTGAATAATACTTGAAAAGTAATTTATATCCACCATGGGCTATTTATATGGTACCAGCCAGACTTCTTTTCCGCATTGGTAGCAGGGTGTTGTACAAAAAAGACAGGTAAAGCGACTCCCTGATTGGCAGAAACGTCATCAACCCGGTTCAATGATTAGAGATGCATCTCCTAAGGGGCCATCTGGCATTGTCTATAAATTTCACAGAATGAAAAAGTTTAGTTATAACCCTTTCTCACCCACCCACCCCCCAGAAAGAAAGAGAAAACAATGTATTGACTTTACACTTAGAATGGATTGATGTTTCAACTATCAATATTTTTCAAAACGAAACCCACCTCGATATCGTGATCCGCCCACCCGTAAACGAAACTTTTTTTGTTTCGTGGAAACGATTGATAATATGGACAGCCCCTATTAGTAGTGGGAGGTGAGAAAATCAGACCACTCACAAAGTGAAGAAAAACCCATTTACACGGGGAAATAACGAAGCTCAAGCTTTTGATGTTGTTTTTGATTTGCCGTGTGTTGTGGTCCCGCGTTACACAGCGTACAAGAAACATCGGCTACCAACACCCACACCATAACGCATGCGTACTGTACTAAGGTGCACAGTCTACCCATTGTCCTCGTTCCTCACTATTATTCATTTCCCCTCTTCCTCCCCTCCTCATGGTTTTACTGCATTATGGCGCGCTTTGTCTGCGTAGACGCCGAGACCTTTGAGGTCGACAGAGCAGCCTGGCCCCGCCACCACTTCTCGCACATATTCGGGAATATAGTGGACTTTCGTAAAAAATAATAATAATAATAATAAAACAGTCATGTTAGAAGAATGGAAGGACTAGGATATAGCCATGTTACCTATAAAAATAAGCCAGCATGTGGGTCAGTAAATAATGAGGTACAGGCAATGAGCACTCAGGTTCAAACTGCATTCTACAAAAATAGATAATGAATAAAGAATCAATAAAACTGGCCAAGAAAGTCACTTGAAACCAACAAGTGAAGATATGATCAGCACCACCACCATGAGGACACCTAAAATGAATAAAAACTTGACAAGAAAGTAACTGAACCACTGAGACTCAATATGATGGAAGTAACCATGAGGACACCTTGTCTTGCCGTCTTTCCTGCAGGTAGGTAGGACAAGGGATGGCAGTAATACTGACACAGTGCAACGCAAAAACTGCACAGGCCATGCAAGCGTCTATCTTGAGTGCCATGGGAATGTGTGTAAAGCGCCTATAACACGGGTCATTTCACGAAGCGGTAGAGACGTGCGGTTTGTGGCAATTTTTTTGAAAATCTAGCTCAAGACGGAAAGACAGCGGGAGAACGATACAATAAAAGTGGAAAAAGATGGTCGCAGTCACAATCGTACCACAAAATGAGCCTTTGACTTTGCATCCAGTGCAGCACCACTGGTACAGTTCACAGTCTTACGCAGGCTCACAGATCTACATCGGAAAAAGCACATGGGGAGCAGTGCCGGTCTGAGAAATGATAGGAATACGTCAGAAGTGACAGCAACAGTACTGTTTGAATCATTCGCATCAGCCTTATACAAGGACTGTATACCGTGCAGCACAGCATCAGTCCGACTCAAAGGTGTAATTTCCCCGTAAGAATGGTATGTTCTCCATTTCGGCACGCACCATCCGTTTCAAGTCCTCTGGCCACACAACCAGGTCTCTTGTACGAGACGTGCTGGGGCGGACAAAGGCCGTGCAGGCTTTCAGCCAGTTCTCGGAACATTCCAGCTCCAGAAACCTGCAGAGTTCTAACAAGACTTTTCTTGGCATCTTCTTCAGCTTCTTTGCGTGAATATCCAGAATGTTGGGAAAGAGGCGCTTGTCTTCATGGAACTTGACATTTAAATGCGCCAGTTGAAAGTACTTTAAGATCTCACCACGCAGACCTTTTGCATTATTGATTGGTGATGTCTTGTGAGGAAAGCAGAAAGAAAGCACGCACATGCAAGCACACACACGCATGCATGCACAGACACAGACACAGACACACACACACACACACACACACACACACACACACATGCACACAAACACGCACACACATATGCACCCACGTGGACATACACATACCGAGTGTGTGTTTACTGTTACGTGCAGGCTTATGAGCATTCGCGCTCCTCACGTTTGGGCTTGGAGCCTATATGCAGCCAGTTCACCAATGTTGTTGTATACTTTATTTATAGTGGGTGGTCTACACGAAGTAGGGATTGGGTGCTCTATTCGCAGCTAATAGGTACTTTTCATGTTGTGCCAGTGATGTAAAACAATGCCATGGCTTGCGCGACTCCTGGGTGGAAAGGAAAACATGTTCCGTGCATCTGGAGTATTAGTTACAGTACGTTTTGGCCGAAAACAGTTCTCTTCTCTACGGAAAGTTCACATAGCAGAGGTCTTCCTCTGCCCATACAGTACTCAACATCCAACCGGCCAGAGCTTTCTCACACAAGAGAAGGTGGAGCTAGTGTTTGATACTTTGCTCACAAACGGCTGCTATGGCCGCGCAAGCAGCCTGCATGTGTTCTCCCATTGCAATGTGCCTTTTAGCCCTGGCCGTGGGGTGCCGGCGTCCTGGCAGTCGCAGGTGAAAAAAACCCCACAGTGTCACAGTCAAAACCGGATAATGGGCATGTATCGGTCGATGCGGTATCTCCTCGTCTGGTCTCCGTCGCCGTCAGTGTAGTCCGGAGAAAGATGCACGGTATGCCTTTTGGCCTTTACTTCTTCCCTGCGACGCAAAGTGGGTGTCGGAAACCCGAGCGCATGCGGTATCTTCTGTATTCCGCTGTAACAGTTCTGTTCACATCAAAGCAAGCTAGCGGCAATGCTCAGTTCTCCAACCAAGGATGAAAGGACACCAGGTCCTTTCCACCGTAATGTCCATGACAGCTACCGTATTTCCTCGATTAATAGACCCGGTCTTTTGTTTTTTGAAGAGGGTTGGACCCCGGTCTCTTATTTGGGCATGGTCCATTATTTGAGCACGGTCCACTATATTTTCATCGGCACATCGCTGGAAATGGTGGATTTTTAACACGTCATAATATAGAACTTCTATATTCACTGACTTGTCAGTTTCAGCACTCTGGCAAGGTACGTTCGGGCCTGATTGGAAATTTTTATTTCCATTGCTATCAGGTTCGGCCTCATTTCCTCTGTGCTGCGCTGATGAGTTCAAAAAGAACGAAACAGCATGCTGTCCGCAGATTGAGTATTTCGCTCCTGCTCTTGTAGCAGTTGAGCACTCTTGCGTGGGGTAGTGCCTTTGCTGTTTGCGTTATGCAGAGCTCACTGACTTGTCAGTTTGAGCACTCTGGCAAGGTACGTTCGGGCCTGATTGGAAATTTTTATTTCCATTGCTATCAGGTTCGGCCTCATTTCCTCTGTGCTGCGCTGATGAGTTCAAAAAGAACGAAACAGCATGCTGTCCGCAGATTGAGTATTTCGCTCCTGCTCTTGTAGCAGTTGAGCACTCTTGCGTGGGGTAGTGCCTTTGCTGTTTGCGTTATGCAGAGCTCACTGACTTGTCAGTTTGAGCACTCTGGCAAGGTACGTTCGGGCCTGATTGGAAATTTTTATTTCCATTGCTATCAGGTTCGGCCTCATTTCCTCTGTGCTGCGCTGATGAGTTCAAAAAGAACGAAACAGCATGCTGTCCGCAGATTGAGAACTTCTATATTCTATATTATGACGTGTTAAAAATCCACCATTTCCAGCGATGTGCCGATGAAAATATAGTGGACCGTGCTCAAATAATGAAAGAAAGCACTAGCCACTACAAAAATTGTAGTTGCGCAACCTAAAATCGTGTCCTTTTTGATCCACCACGTGCTTTCTTAGTGCGCATGCGCAAAGCGATGAACTCAAATAAGAGACCGGGTCTCTTATTCGGGCATGGTCTACTATTTTTCCGTGAGGCCTCTAGGAGGGTCTACTATTTGAGCATGGTCTATTATTCGAGCATGGTCCATTAATCGAGGAAATACGGTATGCAGTGCACAACATACTGGCAACTTCAGCAAAGGAAGCCGAAAGACAGTATCCAAGCAATGCTTGTCCATAGTTTCTCGAAATTCCTTTTCCACCCAGCATGATGCTCCTTTGACTCACTAGTGAATTCGCTAGTCGTCATGGAAACCACGCCCTTCATTCCCGGCATGATGTACAGGTGGAATCCTGATAATTCGAACACGGGTTAATTATCAACACCGCTTTTAATAAGAAGATTCTTCCGGACCAATTTCTACCCACATAACAATGTCTGATAATTCGAACCTCGAACTCGGCATGTCCGGTTAATTAGAAGTCCACCAGAATCCACTTACATAGATGTGTGGGATTTGTGCTGGTAATTCAAAGTTTTTTTAATTTTGTTTTCACAGTTCGCGTGAGACTCGGCTAGAGACCGAGTTTTCCGCATCCGTAGGAACGCCACCACCCTTCAAAGATCAAGGCGCAGATGCAGCTCCTAAAGCGGTTGGAGGTGAGTAGATCAGCTCACCAGCAAGTGATCAAAGATCGAAAAATCTCATTCACTGCATCCATGTTTTCCTCGTGCCAGGCCACGAGTTCCCACTTAACTGTGGGTCGCAGCACGGCTGGAAAAATCCTTCCCCTACCAAGCAGGACTTGAACCTGGTACCCTCTGTTTCTCAATCATGGCCTTAGACCATCCCACTAAGCCTGCCTGCCTATTCAAAGTTAGCAAAGCATAATTCGAAGTTCACAGTACCTTATACAAGTCGGTTCAGTGTCCGTGAAATCTGTGTCTAAGGTGTGTAGTGCAACTCTGCGCGACAATGTGAGCAGTTTGATATCCATAATGTGTTGCGGGTACATGATTGGATAATTGGAAGTTTTTCGCTGGCGTTTTCGAGTTCCAATTATCAGGATTCACGCTGTACTGCAAAAAGTACCCATTGCGCATCATACTGTTATCAGTCCTCCATAATGAACTGCAACAAAAAAAGATGGCTCTTTATCCCTACTCCCGCAACCATCGCATTCCCACTCCAGCAACTATGACGTGTACTTCTTATTCTTAGATAGTGTATAACTGACCTTTGTTGCAGTGCGGCGTGCCTTCAACGTGCGCAGAAGCATGGTTGAGATATTGTCAAATGGATTGCGTATCACATGAACAATGTAGATCGGCAGGGCCACCATCTGAAGCAGATTTCTGAATACAACGCGCTGACGGGACCTGGCTGTGAATTTGGTGGTCCCACCACCCTTTTTATCACCGATGACCTGCAAAGCAGAAAAGAAAGAGCAGCGACAGGCACGTTGAAACACTGGATGCATTCACGTACTGTGCAGCATAGTTAGTACACTCTGGCTAAGAGTGCGGCCTGTGACTACTGTACTGGTGCTGCTGCTGTATCTATACACAGTACTGTTGTGTGAAGTGCTGTGGGATACGCGTGCATGTACACACACACACACACACGCACACGCACATGCACAAACACACACACACACATACACACACACGTACACGTACACGCACACACACATGCACAAACACACACACACACACAGCTACACATACTGGTACAGTTTCAAAAGTAAGGCATCATCAGACAGCACATCATGTTGATAGGTCATAATAGCCATTAGTTCAGTGTTGCCAACCGCCCGTATTTGTCCGTATTTTTTTTAGAGAAAAACGAAGTTTTGTCCGCAGTACGGATTTCAATCGAATTATCCAGCAAAAGCGAAAAATACGGTGTCTTCGAAAGCAGTGAAAAATGGTGCAGAAGACGCCCATCCACGTGTCCACGATCAATCAATCCAAATCGGATCGCAGAGTGCATGACTGCCGCCCTTTTGGTGTTACTTGGGCCCCAGTGCGCCCTTTTCAGAGCTTGTACTAAGTAAATTAGTTGTAGAGCGCAAGAGCTCGCTTTCAATCGAGCATTTCTGGCCAGATCAACGAAGTGGACAAGCTGTGTGGACAGGGATTTCAGTTATGACAGTGTGTAGTCGTAAACATGGATTCTGACGAGGAACCTAGGCGAGAAGCTGGCCTTCCTGGATTGAAGAAAAGGCCGGAAAAAGCCGCCGCTTGCTTCAAAGAGTTGTTGTCGCTACCACCAGGAATAACGAAGAGCAAGAAGGGAATTCACTTCGCTTTCTGCAAGCACTGCAACAGTGATTTCAGCGTTGGACACGGAGGTTTCAACAATAAACACCAGCCAAATTACACTAATAATCAGTCAGAATGTCGAAAAATGAGTACGCAAAACTCTAAACATTAATGCAAAATGGTACTGGGCTGTACGCATGGGCCCCATGCGTAGAGGGCACTTGGTAACACCGCTAGTTACATGTAAGAGAGTCACTTCTGTCAAGTGACAGGGCAGTCAGTGCTGCATTGATTTGCACCACTTCAACAAAAAATATGCCAGCTACAGCTTGCACTCTAGGAGAGTGGGTAGCAATGAAAAACAATAACACTCTTTGAAAGGTGATGAATTCCCCCTAATATTAGTCGCACATCTTTACACTAAACTTCAAGGGCAAAGAATGGGTTGTGACTCACAGTAGAGTGTGCCATCCTACAGTGGAGATATGGGATTTTAAAAGGACCACTGACCTGGATTGTATCTTGAAATCGTCCTTGCCATTGGCCAGGTACATGATACGAAAATGTTTTGTTGCAGTCCGATCGGAACACAGTTGAGTTCAGCTTATGGCGAACACCCCTCTCAGCATCAACCCGAGACTGCGCATACAGTTTGCTGAAGAAAGTCTGCCTGGTCATGGCTGCATCCTGAGAAAACTGTGCCGTCATGTCGTATTCATTAGACACTACAACATGGGGATGCGCATCAAGAAAGGTTCCCACCAGAGTATGTGTGCTACGCGGGTAGCCAATGAAGAAGAGGAATTTCTTGATGGACTGGACGACGCTGGGGCTTAGATGAACATCAGGAAGCATGGAGCTATTGACTTTTGGCGTTGGTCGTGAGGAAGAACCCAGGTCCTTCCTCTTCTCAATTGTCAACTTGTTCTCTGCTCCGATGCTAAATTTTATCATATCCGAAGCCTTTCCCCATACCGATGGATCAAATTGCAAGGTCAAACCTATCAGTTCACAAACAAAAACACAAACTTGACAAAATCAGAAACAAACATGCATGTGCAAATACACACAGGTACACACATGCACCTACACACACCACCATCACCACCACCACACACACTCACATGCACCTACACACACACACATGCACCTACACACACACATGAACCTACACACACACGCACACACACACACACACACACACATACGCAGGCACACACGCACCTAACACATACACACAATTGCTCACACACACCATTGGACCATTGGACGCCCATCGCCGGAGGCGATGATAGCGATGCTACGGCAGAAGCCATAGCAGCTTGTGCTGGGATTGCACCATTCAACAGCTTGCAAGGCTGAAGAATTGACTGCCACAATTCAGCCTGGTCTACACCACACAGCTATGAAGTGGCTTTTTCTGGCCAGTGAATCCCTACTTTGTGGTCTTTTTTCCATTTTTTTCCCATTTTTTCCCGCACACACATCATACCACATACAGTCAGACCTCGCTTAACCGCACACATCTGTTTTCCACAAAAATATCCGGATAGGCGAGGGAACCGGATAACTGAACACACATACTGGATATGCATGCGGCATGTCAAAAGCAGTGGCGTCATACATACATGTAGACGGGTCCTATGCAGTACAACTAGCGTGCACAGTATGTAAAACAAGCGAGAAAAATGACAAGTGCATGCAGCTGAGTGCTGTCTGCATGCACCCTGCAGGTCAAGGACCTCGTTTGCTTGTACAACTTCCTGATTCTAGCTTCTGCAAGCCACGTGCAACCGGATACGACGAAGCTTTTGTACACATTTTAACCAGTTTGTACGCAAAATCTTGCACCGGTATGCGGATCGCGAGGTCCGGTTATGTTGTATGCATAACATATGCTGCACATCGGTAACCAGCGATTTTCTTCCGGATGGCGAGGGATCCGGATAAACGAGGACCGGATAAGCGAGGTCTGACTGTACTCCGGCATGCACTGGCTGTTGGTAACCACCCAGGAGAATGAAAGAAAAGTGAGGAGGAGTCTGAGAAAGAGAAGAAAGACGTGTGTGACCATAATCATCGGGAATCAAACCCGCAACCTCTCGATTGGAAATCGCTGCACATACCACTGCACCATATGGGACACACACACACATATCTACACACATGCGGGCACGCACCCACACGCGCGTGTGCATTGGGCTTTGACCCCCCCCCCCCCCCATCACGAGAGGCCGCAATGCTACAACAGAACCCCTAGTGCGTACGCTGCCATCGCTTTATTAATGGACATGTGCCCGTTCCTGTGTATGTGTGAGCGTGTGTGTGTGGGGGGGGGGGGGGGTCGGATGGTGGGTGCATGTATGCCACAGTGGCGTAGCAGCATGATGATGAGTGCCCTCACCCTCTACAACTCACTCCCTATCGACATCACAACCCAACATCGTAGAAATTCTTTCCGAAACAATCCAATCTTCTTTTGAGCAGTACCTGTTCAGGGTTCTAGCCAGGTCAATATAGTAGGGGGGCGGGCATGGGAAAAAGTTACCCCATGACCCATTTTTTCCATTGTCCAAAATTGTCTTGCCATGCAAAATGTAACATACAGAGTGAACCCCCGACTTCACCCCTCACTAATGTGCCTTAATGAACCCTCTAGTAGTGACTATCGACTGTATTTTCGTTGAATGGCGTGAAAAAACACAAAAATCGGAAAATGAGTAGGGGGGCGACACTTTTTCACAGGGGGCGCGCAAACGGAGTAGGGGGGCGCTGCGCCCCCCTACCCCCCCCCCCCCCTTTGGCTAGAACCCTGCTGTTCCTGCTCCGCGCACCCCCCTGGTTTCTGCTTGTTTTTCATGATCCATTGTTTATTGCCTCCCCGGGTAATTTCCATCTCGCTGTTTCTGGGTAGTATCAGTTCTATCACACTTATCAATCTTCCCTATTGGCGTCACGCCATCGTGAAACAAAAGAAGAATAATGATTACAAGTGGAATGGCCATAGTCAAGGCACATCTGTAATACCCCCAGCAGGCACAATATGAACACTCACAACAGACAAAGAGTACCCCGCTTCATCCCCGAAGCTACGCAGAAGACGCTAGGGAGGGTCCACAGCGCTTTATTTCGTATGTGTGTCCAGGCAGGTGAGCACTAACCACGCGAATGATGGTGTGACCGTTGCAGGTTACAGAACAAAAGCGTAGCGGGCAACGTGCACGCGTACGCCGTCACACGAGCACAGAGAGGGTCTTGAGCTGGCTCTCTCTCTCTCTCTCTCTCTTGTTACAACCTCCACCCCCCCCCCCCCCCCCCCCCCCCCGGACCAGCGGCATGACAGGGAAGAGCCAGCCTCTCCCCCCCCCCCCCCCCGTAGTGCTGTGGCGTGTGTTGTTGTTGTTGTAGAAGTTTATTTAACGTCGCACCACAAACAGGCGATTTCGCCTCCTTTGATACATGTGGACGACAGAAGGTGTGCATAAACTATGCCATGAGAGGCTTGGCATGAATGCCTGCATGTCTGGCCACACTTAGCAAAAGTAACCTGACCGGCCGACCCTAATACAGGAGAGTAGAGTGACCAGAAGCAATGAATTGTTCTGTTTTCGCGGATACTCGCTGAAAACTATGACTCGATAAAATAAGACAAACAAACTCGTACACAGGTTGTAGGATGCAACCCGCCTCATATCACTGTGCACACGCACTTCATGTGCAAACAAGCACTAGCACTGGACTCGAGGATACTACAATTATGTAGTATCCTCGAGTCATCACAGTGTATGTACTGCCAAGGGGTTATGTACTCTTGCTACTACTTAAAGGGGAAGTTAAGGCAAAAATTAAAATTTCACCAGTTGTAGTCTTCGGGGTGCTGAGTCGAATGGTCTTGGTCCGAGGAAGCTGAGACGCTCCCTTCCTACTTGAATCCCAATCGAACTCGCGCACTTCCACCGAAACTGGGTGACTGCGCCCTACGAGATGGGGATTTGTATGCAAAATGTCACTAAAAGCGCCATTTCGTTCTTATAAAAGCACGGATGACCGCGATTGGCCCATATGTTGTAGTCTTTTGGACGCTGAGTCGACTGGTTTTGGTCCGAAAAGGCTGCGATGTAGCGTTCCTCCTTTATTCCCAATCGAACATGGTTGAACAAGCGGTCACGTGCTCCTGCGTACACCAGTCACCTGGTCACCGTGCCTGCAGGGTACAACTTACTAGCCTGTTTGACCTTTTTTGGATGCACTCCTGTCACTCGAGTTGAACCTTGGTGTGAAATTTGTCGCCTGCTGGCGTGGTGACCAGGTGATTTGGGCACCCAGGAGCACGTGACCGCTTGTTCAGCCATGTTCGATTGGGAATAAAGGAGGAACGCTGCATCGCAGCCTTTTCGGACCAAAACCAGTCGACTCAGCGTCCAAAAGACTACAACATATGGGCCAATCGCGGTCATCCGTGCTTTTATAAGAACGAAATGGCGCTTTTAGTGACATTTTGCATACAAATCCCCATCTCGTAGGGCGCAGTCACCCAGTTTCGGTGGAAGTGCGCGAGTTCGATTGGGATTCAAGTAGGAAGGGAGCGTCTCAGCTTCCTCGGACCAAGACCATTCGACTCAGCACCCCGAAGACTACAACTGGTGAAATTATAATTTTTGCCTTAACTTCCCCTTTAAACTAGTACTTATACTGGTAGGAGCCCCATGCACATGAAAATTCATTGGTGTTGTTACATGTAGTAGCTTCTAAATACCCACCCTTCATTGGGTCGCCTCTAGGTCTGTCAGACGTCGTTCGCGATGTGACACTACGGCTGCTACTCGAGATAGCAGCTTGGCCACCGCCACCTCTGCCTCTGGGTCCCTGGCCTGCTCTGGCGACATTCTTTCTCGCCACTGCGCGTGGCTTATCGCCATGATCACCTTGTCTCAACTGCGCCACAGCACCAGTGATCGAGTAGCGTCCGGAGCCATTGTGAATAAAATAGTTGTTGCGTTGGATGACCAACAACACCAAGGCGAGGAGAATCGCGACAGCCCCATAATAAATGAATCTTGGACACCTGTTCGGGAATATTTCCCGCAACATAGCTGTGCATCATGAAAAAATGGAAACGCTCTCTCATCTCACGGGTGACATCGCTTCACTCATTATCAAGATAGAAATGGTGGAAGTAAAAACTACAAGTACTCGTATATCTACTCGAGTTCAGTTACAATCGAAGGATGTGAGGCTAGTATTACCTTGACTCCTTGATCCTTGACTGCGCAGCTAAGCTAAGCTGCTTGAGTACAGTCGACAGCATCTCGTCTACAAAATCGTCTCTTGCACGTGCGGCTTGGTGATATCTGAAGTAAGTTCTGAAGCCATAACCATGATAGCAGGACTGTACTACTCACTCGATCGTAGATCATGACTCTACTGACTGTTGACATGTCCGTATATAGAGGACTTTCCATTACATCACCTTTTTGGCGCCTTCCCGGTGTCCACCCAAAGATCACCCATAAGACAAGTCCGTGTCCTACGGAAAAATGTGCTTGGGTCAAAAAGAGAATCAAAATTTAATGTGTTGTTCGGTGTACGGTTGAAAATGATGTTGCAGGCCGTCGCAGTGGTGAAGCACTTTTGCTTTTCTTTGATGTGGTGAATAGTTTCGGTAAGTCGCGAGGATTACTAGCCGCAGTTACTGTACTGTTTATTCCAGCCTTGAAGAGGCGTTGCCGCGAGAAGATTGACAGAATCCGTGGGCCCAGTACATTGATCCATATTAACAAGAGTACATACGCAGGGGGATTGGCTGAAAGGTCTTCGTCCATAGGTTAATATCAAGAGTACATGTAACATCATGATACTGATGATTCCATCTTCATATCTCCGCAACAGGTACGCCATACGCACCAAACACATGGTGTGTGGCGTGCGCGCGTACATGCACACACTCTCATGCGTGGCCGAGTTGGCCGGATGAACAGACCACGCATTTGCACGAGGTGTCCGTTATGTCATTAGAGTGCTGTACTTTATGACTTTATTCCAAAATAGTATGTCTTGCTCCTGTGAAATGGAGTTTGTGTCTATGCTCAGCGGGTATCGGGCCACGACGCCACACTGCAGTCAGCGCTGGAATTAAAATAGCACTTCATGGATTATTTTAACTAATTTCCTTTGCGTTTACATGTACTTTGTTGAGCCCGTGGTTTCATTTCTGTGTTCTGTTATGATTGGCCTCTGGAAATAATCGGAGTGGATGTCATTTTTGTCATATGTGTGTGCCTTGTGCAACAGGTTCAAGGCTAGATGCACTTCACATTCGGCGTGCGATCTCGGCGTCTGGGACCTGATAACGTCTTGGTTGGATGGGTAATCAAGGACGATACTACTCGGCACACCAATGTACATGTCAATGTAATTTTTTACTCTTTCAGAGCTGCACTATTTACGGACGAATGTGTCTGCTAGAGAGGAAATAAATAGTATTCACAAACAAGTCCCACTTATTGTTTCTGTTCGTAAAAGGAAATTGCAATTTTTTGGTCATATTGTTCGTTCCGGCTGTTTGTCATTGACTGTTCTTCAGGGTTGTGTTGCTGGAGGTCGTTGCCGAGGCAGGCCCAGAATGTCATGGCTTGATAATATTATTTCATGGACTGCACTTGACGTGCAGTCCCTGCTCGCTGCTGCACGCGAGCGATTTTTATGGCGCTCACTTGTTCATACTTGCTCTGTGACGCCCCGACGACCTTAGGGCTATGGGCTTGTGGTGATGACTATTTACGTCTTGATGCTTACTTCGGTGCTAGCGTGTTTCCCCCGGATTATTTCTATCATCATGCGTGTTCTTGGGCTGAGCGAGCACATGCATGAGTGTGCAGCTATAGCCCTGTGTATCTTTGGTGACACTTTGTTCTGCAACGCATGTACCTTGTAACAGTATGTGCTTGCACTGCTTTGTGTGGCCTGCGTATTTCAAGACTATTCAGTGCATTTTTAGGGTTTTACGTCGGGCCCTAGACGACGGCTACTTTGGCCAACCGGACAACGAAGAAGTTGTGACCAAAGAGAATGATTTTATTTCTTGCGCATGCGTTTGTAGAATGACGTAATACTCAGTGAGTCAGGTCGCTACAGTACTCCCCCGCCAGTGGTGAGGTCGGGAGGAGCGAAGCACGATAAACAAGAAACAAGAAAGAAAAGAGAAAGGAAAGCGCAGCATGTACAAGGCGGAAAGGCAAAACTATAAGAATATGATACATATGTACAAGCGAGAGCGCTGCGTGTATGAAATTTGTTTGTGACGTGGCAACAAAGGCCGAAACAAAATCAAAAATGCAGAAAGCGGAAATGAGAGAGATGCATGACAGAGGCGGGTTAACATGTCAGAGGTGTGTTAACGTGACAGAGGTGGAGAGCATGTCAGAGGCAGAAAGAAAGAAAAGAGGAAATGTACGCGTGACAGAGGAGTGTTATCGTGTCAGAGGCAGAAAGAAAGGAAATGTACGCGTGACAGAGGAGTATTATCATGTCAGAGGCGGCTGCATGTTGCAGACTTGGCGGGATACCAGCAGGAGCGCTGCACTGGGGCGAGGCGTGCCGACTGAGGCAGGGACGGATGGAGGCGAGCGCAGCTCCATGGGGTCCGGTGCCGGGCGTGTGCCTGCGTGCGTGCACAGTGAGTGAGCTGGTACGACGGGTGGAGGTGGCCAATTTCCAGCTTGAGGCCAGGACGAATATGGACGAATACGGACGACTGGACAATGCCGTGGCAGGATAGCGGGGTATCCAGGTGGGCCGGGGAGGGTGGCAGGGGCCACAGCAGCTCCGAGGCGGATCCAGTGACGAGTGGTGGTGAGGCTCAAGTTTTACGTCAACAGCCGGCGATTGACGGGAATCCCGAGAGTTGAGGCGAGCAGGAAACTGCGGCGGGCCGAGCTCAGGGATGGCATGCTCAAAACTCCGAAGAGCGCAGCGTCAGGGGTCACCAATTTAGGGTTTTACGTCGGGCCCTAGACGACGGCTACTTTGGCCAACCGGACAACGAAGAAGTTGTGACCAAAGAGAATGATTTTATTTCTTGCGCATGCGTTTGTAGAATGACGTAATACTCAGTGAGTCAGGTCGCTACACATTGACCCAGGTTGGTTTGGTTGCCGGATGATCTCTTGTTGCGTCGCTCTGTGTTTTGTATTCATCAATTTTTGGGCTTGAGAATTGAGCTGGTGTGTGGTTCCCAATATCAAAACATCATGCTGGTGCTCTGTGTTTTGATTATCGACTGTCCGAGCAGTCGCGATTCATTACCAGAACGGTCAATACTGTAGTCTCTTGACGTGTTTGTCTTTTTGTGTTTTCGCCGGGGGAATTAGCGGTGACGTTGCACATAGAACGGCAGTGTTGCATCACTGGACGACCCTGCCTCTGACTTCATGTCCCCAGGATGTGGTGCAGATACACCAGACAGTCACTTCCTGTAAACACGCAAACAGCAAAAGAAGAGATCCCGCAAATCAGGAAAACCCATTGGGGAAAATATCGAGTAGATCATACACCATTCAATAATCTGGAGTAATTACAGTGAGACAAACACTTCACTGCTCTCTCTCTCTCTCTCTCTCTCTCCATCCTTCCAAAATACCCTGTAACAATTTCCTAGAATTATTTTATTTTAATATATTCTCAGGACATCATTCTGAACATAATAACTTCTTCCATGGGTCTTCAATCACCACGGAGGGCGAGAATATATCTAAGTCATGCAGTTTACGGGAGGTGCGAGCTGTCATGGATATAGAGGCTGATACTTGGTCCGACTTATTAAAATGTGCGCTTCGCTTCAAAACTCAAGCCTATGTCCAAAGGAGCACCTGTACTAAAAAATCGACCAAGAGACGATAGATAGATAACTACTGTGTCGTTTCTTGGCCTGACCTTCTAGTTACCATCTCTGCTGGTGTCTCAGGGCGCTTCTTCAAGTGCGTCAACCTGCAAAACGTCGACATTTTTTTCATCTCCTCCAAGCTACACTGCGCTTCCTTGATTTTTTCACTCCATAGGCACGATTTAGACGGCCGACTTCGCCTCCTCCTCGTGCAGTACGACTGCCAGAATGGTGGCTGTAGGTTTTTTCGCCTGACGCTCCCACGAGACTTTCAAATGAGGCGAACAAGTAAACCACCACGCAGAAAAAAATCACTTCTCATCACCGTGTGCCGCGCGCTTAGAACTAGTACTGACTGATCTGTGTCGACATGACTGTCACACAGTCAGCTGCATCAGACCATGCGTGCTCTCCCCGGCCTGCCTGTTTCACGAATCCACTGGCCCCGGAGACTGGCGATCTTGTGACGCATCGATCGCGATCGCGGCTCCGAGGAGTCGGCGAGGACTCCGCACCATTCACGCACCGTATTCACCCTTTCTGCGCTTCAGTTTTCCAGCCAGGTTGTCGCCTGAAAGTCGACCTCAAGGGCGGTTGTTTACATCGATCAACTTCTTGACGATCTCTTCTGTGATCTTGATTCGTCGGCCGCCACATCGTGAACGAATGCGAGAGAGATCAGCACAAACTGGACGGAGCGATGCAGGTGCTTTCTGCACGAGTTTCTGGATGCCGCGTTTGCTGAACTTACTTGATTCTTCCAAGGAAACAGCGACTGCAGCGATTTCAATCCGCCAGGAAGCACTCGAGAACGATCGCCCAGGAGTTTCTGGTACTCCGTGACAATTCCCCATCGCAGTGGGGTGTTGATTTCAGCACCAGGCCTTCTCTGTGTTGCGCAAGAAGCAACAGGAGTCCTCTGACGGCAAAATTTGCACGCAAAATTCTCGAGTCGACTAGGATCCTGAGGCGCTGCCTCCTTTGGGGTTGGAGTCATTTCTTCTTCAACAGCACAAATCGACAACTGAAGGATAGTGTTAGGTAGCTGGAAAGTTTGTTCCGTCCTGAGATTATTTGAATTTGTTTGGCTGACGTTCGAAGCGAAACGCACATTTTAATAAGTCGGACCAAGTATTATTGTGCCAGCGTGAGGGCAGAGACAGAAAGAAGACACTGATTTCTTTAACAACTCACCTACATAATAATTATTATAATCGAATCCACAGGGAGCGCTCGTACTTTGATCCATCAGGACGGGAAGAATCTTCAAAGGACTCTCAAACACGGAGTTTTACAGTGGGCAGCCAATTTCACAGCCATTATGAAGGCCCTCGACGACTACAGGAGATTTGTAGAGGAAAGAACAAGGAGTAAAGAGCGACAACAATCGCTTGAAGAAAAAGCAAAGAAAAACTGCTCTCTCTCTCCAGTCATTTAGATGCTGTTGCCTTTGACAACTGGTTCCATCCAGAGGACGCGACTTAGTCTTTTGTTTGTCCCCAGTGCTCTCCGTTGCTATGCGTATCGAAGGGGCCGTGACGTCACACTTAACAGCCCCGTTACATGTACATGTACATGTAGTTCAGCGCACGTGATACTGTACAATGTATGATGTGTGTGATAATCACTCCCCCCCCCCCACCCCCCTATTCACCATGATTCACTGGTCTTAGATAGTCTCGTGAGTCGCGGCAGGTGCGAGCTGCGAAGGCTCTGGTTCAGGTCTAGTCTAGGAAGCTTGTGAAGACTGAACTGACATAACCACCAGTGACAGCCGAAAGCCGGAGCCTTGACAGAGCATATGGCAACAAAGGAGTTGGAGTTACAAGCTGTCACTATAGTACACACAATTACAATGTGTCTACCATGTTGTCACTACTGACAGTACTGTAGTGTGACATGTGATGATGTGGGGTAGGGCTGCAGGCCATGATGTGTCACATTGTGTGTCTGCCAATTAGGGACCGGTGTGTCGACCGGCGGATTCTGCTCGAAAAGCAGTGAAATTGGCAGAACCATACAAACCTTATGGCGGGCAATTCCTCGAATTCTGTTCCATTTTTGATCCACATACCAAACATGCATGAAACTTACCAGAAAAGTACCGAATTCTGCCAATTTTTCTGCCGGCAGAATCCGCCGGACCCTACTTAGGGAGTTCAGTTCCGGTCACAGAAAAGCGAAAAGTGCAGTCACAGCTCGCCTGTACAAAGTGAATGGGCGCCTCGTGACTGCAGTTCGAGATGCAGTTCGAGGCCCGAGTATCTTCTCCCGCGGCCTTTTCGGCCTTGTCGATGCTATTTTTAGGTAGCTGAGGTCATTACCTTTCCAATGGTGCCACACATGCCATGCTTCCAAAAATAATGCCTCCGCGCTTGGCGCGGATGCACTTCGAAGTACTAATTTCGACCAGATCCGTACTTGGCCCCGCGAGGAACACCCGATTTTCGTGTTCAGCGGCCTCGAATTAGCCTAAACCAAGAGGATTCTAGAACATTGAGGCTCGCGCTTTATCGCAGTAGAAGGAAGATGATCACAGAAACCAGCCCACGGCGATTTCCTGGTGGTAGACGAAAAAAATCAAGTGAACTGCGCGCACACTGTAGAAGCAGTGACGGTGAAAACGTGCCGGTGACTTGTGCAAGCAGGCGCGCACGGCATGCGTGCACACTGCATGCATGCACACATCCTGTATCGCCATGTATGCACCAGATAGTGCAGTGCTGGACGGAAACCACACGGCTCACATACATACTTGCATTTACTTCTGTGACTTTCTCCCCCGTTTTCCGATCTTCAATCGACTATAACTCTAGATTGCCTTGGAATTTTGGGTTCAAATTTTCACAGGTTGTTTCTCACATCTTCCCGGTTTAGAAAAACTAGCGTTTTATGCGAAACTCGCGAATTTGGTTTTTCAATTGAAGTCCCTACCCTACTGCCAATGCCTCTTGTCAAATAGCGAAGACGTGAGTCAAGGGCAACCCGGAGCCGGAGAGCAACAACACCCACAATTAAACGTGACCTAAGCCTAGGCCGTAGTAACCTGGTAACTCATTACTGAGTAATGCATCACCAGTGCAGTGAGTGGGGCACAAGATGCCGCGGCGTGAGACTCGAGTCCACCAACTACAGTGTAGACACTGTACTACAAGAAAAACTAAAGATTTAAGAAAAACAATTCAGGTTACAGACTTAGTTACAGTAGCTACATGACTAGACTATCAGGACGACACCCAGGAGCGATCAAAGAATACACGACTGACGTAAGGAGAAGTCTAAAACTCCCCTAGCATAATGAGGGTCAGAACCGGGTTCAACACCCAAATGGTCCCAACGGACGGGGCAGCCGGGGCTCTGCCAACCGGGGATGGTTGTACAATGTAGTAAGGTCACTGTTTCCGAACACAGTGTCTTCCACCTTGTTTCATGCTGTCAAACTAACAACATGTGTGAACTATAACAAGGTTTATCTATTGGGTTATACAGGTACAATGACTGTACACAGACTGTACATGTATAATTATGTCAAAAAATTGTGCCCCTTTGACTGTTCCCTAATATTATTAAGGAACAGTCAAAGGGGCACAATTATTTGACAAGATTATTGAAGCATTTTACGGTATGATAGTGAGCGTGAGCACTGTCCGATAGCGCTAAACAACTGCCTTCCAACCTGGGACTCACGGAGGTTCGTGGTGATGCGGAGCCTTGGAATTATGTACATGTACAATCATGTAGCTTGTGTTCGGCTCGATAGCGCTTACCCTTCCCCTCAGTTTTGTGTTATCACTGACATGATAACCATGAACCTTCCAGGTTGCGAGGCAGTCGGGTTATAATGTTAGCGCTATCGAGCAGTCCAGCAGCTCACATTCATGCCTTGGAATGTCTCAATGCTCCTTGTCAGTGTTGTGCTAAAGTAACTTAGATTGTACAATCGTCGTGTGATACTAAACATGTTATTGCAATTAGTAAAGTATGATGATCATTTTTGTGTACTGTAGGATATCGGCATCCGGTTTGTTACTATTCGTCCTCGCAAAGCTTTCCCTTCAAGTGTTATCATTCTTTGATAAACGTGAGCCTTCCAAGACTTGAAGTTGGAACTAACTTGGATGGTTGACTTGTTGCTTTGCGTGGTTACTACCGGTAGTTCCCCTATTAAAATTAAAATAGTTTAAAAAAGAAGAGTTAGACTGTTATGTCCAATGGCCTTATCGTCCCGAGCTAGCATTCCGTGGAGCCTTTGGAATTATGTAGCTTGTGCTCGTCTCAATGACGATGGAGCTACCCAGTTCCACTTTGGTTTTATCACTGACAACCATGGACCTCCCTGGTTGGAAGGCAGTTGTTTAGCGCTATCCCGCTAGCAGTGCTCAAGCTCACTGTCATGCCATGGGATGTCTGAGACTGAGAGCACATGAACGCCTTGCTAGTGTTGTGCTACACGTTTGACTGCTGAAGATGATCTGGTGGAGTTGGTTGACTGTACAAGTCATGCAACGCGTATTTGTAAGTGAACGCATAACTTACGTATGCCCCGCTGCTTTCCTCCTTCTAATCTAGAAGAACGATGTGCGGACTCCAGTGCAGAATCATGGAAGAGAAGTGGTGGTTAAAACACACACCTGGCGAAATGGCCGCTTTAAATACACGTTCGCTCACACAACGATGTTTGCGGGCGTTGCACTTGCAGTAACACTACTATACTAACAGTTTGTTGGTTCATGCGTAGGACCACAGAGAATCAGCAAGCACCATACATGTACTTGTGTCGATTATTGTAACGAAATGATCTGACATGACCACCACTTTCACGTGTTTGCCGAGAGGTCTCGACGAGCTCGCCACAACAAGGCGTCCATCTTCCTTTACTGAGCTTGAGCACTTATCGGTAACGCTATCCATCAGCCTTCCAACCTGGAAGGTTCATGATAACTACACAGCACACTATACTAGTATGGGCAGGAGTAAATTAGCTCCTACTGTAGTAGAATGGAAAGAGAAAAGGACCAATAACTTGAATAAGTTACTACTGTAGTTATGACTACTAAGAGCATTGGAAAAACCTGGTTAAAACCAGCCTAATTACAACCAGCCTAATTACAACCAGCCTAATTACAACTCAAGAACGCAAGGCAACAGACCACCCAACTTGGGAGGCTCGAAGGTATGTAATTTACATGAAGAGGGGAAGCCAAGCGAAGACGAACTGTCACGAACTGAAAGCCAATATCCTACTAAACTCCATGTTGATGTAACGATGATGGACAAGTTCCCAAGTTGGGTGGTCTGTTGCCTTGCGTTTTCGAGTTGTAGCTAGCAAGACCGGTTTGTCCCGGCAATGGTCTTACTAGTCTCGTCATCATCATCCCGTAACGTTCGACATTCTTTCTTGCCTAGGGACATAGCTCGTGCACATCTTCGTGGCGCATCCCTTCCCCTCATTGGAACTTTCCGCACCTGAGCCTTCCAAGTAAGTAGTAGTTGGAAGATTGTTGGTTTGCGCTTCGTAGATGTGTTGGAGCTAGGTGTCAGGTCGTCCTCAATATCCTTGTCAGTTTTGTGCCTTGTTGTCGCACTATCTGACTGTATATACCGGTACTTGAAGTACATGTAAATTGATGATGTAATTATCTCGTTACCTAATTATAGCTAAGGTCCTTGGTGGACTGTTTGTCATAACTACTAACGTAATGACATCAACAATATTATTGCTTTCTGGAGCGGAGACAAGAATACAATCAGACCGTGAAGAACTAACTTCCATTCAGGCTCCTCACAAGCAATAGCTCCGAATATTTCCGCCGGTGCTTTCATGGCTTTGTCATCAGGACTGAGGTGGATCATGGATACACTGAGGCAGAAAAGAAACTAACCAGTATGATCACTATTACTAGTATTAGACAAGTCAGGCTCATGTACTGGCAAAGCCAAATGAACGTGTAGCAGTATAAATACTCAAAAATGCAATGAAGTAAATGGTGTGTGTGTGTGTGTGTGTGTGTTCAATGCGCAGCTAGCCTTACTTGTTGCGTTCATATCTTTCCTGTCGCACCCGAAACTTGTTAAATTGTTGTTTCTCAAACATACATGTACAAGTAAAATTATGAAAGGTGTAGAAACATCCAATGCTGCCTCTGCTGATGGTTGCGATGCCATTGCCGTTCTTGTTAATCTTTTTTGACTCATCCGATGCCACTTCTGCCGATAACGTTGCTGCCATTGCTGTTGCTGATCCTGTCCTCCTTCTAAATTCATTGTTCTGCTGGGTCACGTCTGTTGTTGCCCACAACACCAAGGCAACAATGGACATTTGAGAGTTCTCCTGAGGCTACCTACATGCACTGTACCACTGTGACACATCCTACCTGGCATTCGAAAACAGAGAAAGAAAACACTCACATTTTTTAAGTTGCTTGTTGACTCAGCTCGCTTCTTTTCCTTTCCTCTCCATTTGCTATGCTATGCTGTGCTTGTAAGTTGTAACCTCATCTTCTCGTCTTTTCACTCCATTGCGTATACGTGTACACTAACTAGAAGCACTCATTGGTTTGGGGGAAAGGTGCAAATGGGAAAAGTCTGAAGAAAAAAGTGGACTGTCACCACCAGGACTCAAACTAGGGGCTCTCGCTGATGGCCAGCGATGCTCTACCACTAAGCTATGGTGTGGTCGTCACCCAAACAGTGACCGTTCAACATTTTCTTCAGACTTCGAAACTCTTCGAAACCAACATTCAGCACTGCTGTAGGGGGGGGGGGGGTAATCCCACCTGAGTGAGCAATGTCTAAACAATGCCAGAGCAGCGCTATGACATTTTGGAGAATAAGGGTGGTTTTGCAAAGTACAAGTTGAAAGGTTTCGAAACGGGTATGGCCGTTATATGGAGAATACTAGAATCATTCGTTCATTCATTGGATTGGTATTCGGGCAAACAATCATGGTTCATTACACCACTATAAAATATGCGCCGCTCTTCATTCAGATGTTTTAGTGCAGAAGAAACGAAGATATTTTGTAACTCTCACTGTGAATCGTATATACATCGTGAATCGTATATACATCGTGAATTGTATATACATCGTGAATTATCAGAATAGATTGAGTACATCGTGAATAGTATAATTATATCATACGTATACTCGGATACTGAGCCAAAATTAAATGGAAAAATAAGAAAGGACACATGGGTACAAGTCATGAGTAACTGTCTACTACTGCTTCGAACGTCATCGTCCTGTAACAGTCGTCATTCTGTGTCGTTGTGGGACAAAGCCTGTGAACATTTTCGCTGTGCTTACCTTTGTGCTCAGTTACTGTACTTTCTTATCGTACTCATGTGTCCTTTGACTCCTTTCTGAGGGTGCGTTCTTATTTTCTCTAGCTTCACGGAGAAATTTCTCCTGGAAGTCGAAGAAACCGGGATAATTTAGGAACGGGTCTCGAAGAATTCGGAGATCTTTTGCAAACGTGAAGCGCCAAAGAGGTCACAATCTTCAGTGACACGAATGTAGTACGCACTGTGCGTATGCGAAGAGGGAATGCCGTACGCTCATGATCAACACGTGGCTTTTTGGGTAGTTTGCATGCGCTAACCCCAAAACCCAGGAACCTCAAGTCTCAACCACCTCTGAAGTTCGGAGAGCTTGGAGAGCTCTGGAGAGTTTCATGAAATTCAGAGAGGATATAAAAACACTTCTCGAACTTTTCCGAGAGGACGCACCCTTAATTTTACATTCATACATATACGAGTACTCATACTTCCTCCACTATTCATTAGTTGAGGGAGTTAAAAAGGTATACTTCCTCCGGAAATATAAACTTCGTGACGTTATTTATTCACATTCGAAGTAAAGAGTTACCAGAGGCGTCGGAACCGGTGTGGCAGGTCCAGCCAGAGATGCACCAATAATTCCATCTTGTGAGTTTTGAAGCAATGAAATATGGGCTAATTGGGCCCAATTTCCCTGAAACATTTCCCGGGGGGGGGGGGGCGGCAGGCGGGCGGACTCCCACCTACTCATGCGGCCGCACCGATGTCGAAGACCTTCCGACGCCCCTGGCTACTGTTGCTCAAGCAATGTGGTTCAGTCGAACAAAAAATACGTCGAGACAACGAGTGGACATACTTCCTTGGCCAGTATGTTTACTATCATGCAAAGGAAATTGGCACCGCACGAGTCTCACTGGGAGTCACCATCGCTCAATTCCTCAGAGCTGAATTCACCAGACTGACAGGTCGATCGATATCACAGAGTTTTTTTGTTTCCAGAGGAAGTAGTTACAGCTGTATATTACTTCAATGTATTCCACAGATCAGTGGCCTTCTTGCAGGAGTGCGAAGGAAGGTGCATGTTTTAATGATTTAAAATTATTACTGCAGAGCAAGGTCATCACTCACCATTGCTGCGATGGCCGATCCATTCGTTCTCCCTTTTACGGCCTTCTGCCCAGGGCTGCATGATCACCACGGGGTGCTATTGCGAGGAAATTCAGCATGAGAGTGATCGCCGGCGGCTGTGTATGACCGGCGGTGGCTGTGTATGACCGGCGGTGGCTGTGTATGACCGGCGGTGGCTGTGTATGACCGGCGGCGGCTGTGTATGACCGGCGGCGGCTGTGTGTGACCGACGGTGGCTGTGTATGACCGGCGGTGGCTGTGTATGACCGGCGGTGGCTGTGTATGACCGGCGGCGGCTGTGTATGACCGGCGGTGGCTGTGTATGACCGGCGGTGGCTGTGTATGACCGGCGGCGGCTGTGTATGACCGGCGGCAGTATACATGCGTGCAGTTTCTACAGTCTCACGCGTACATTTACGTGCACACTGCTGCCGATACCGAAAATCCATGCTTGAGAGAAACGGCATCTCCAGGACGTACAGTTCATCTGATGCTCGGTGCCTGCGGAGCGGCCAGCTAGATGCCTGCTTTGACAGTACAGTACTCACAGCCGGAAACAACGGTTGGGTGGGCTGACCATGGACTATTCGGAATCAAACGAATATCCACTGAGAAAGGCTACTTCTTGGATCTTCCTGTTCACTGTGTCTTTCAGGTGCTGAGGCCAGACAACACGTTCCCTAGTTCTGGAAGCACTGTGATGGATAATAGACTCACAGCTGCTCAAGTATTCATCAGAGCATTCAATTTCAAGAAAGCGGCACAGCTGGAGCAGAACGGCCCGGGGCTGCTTCTTCAGATCTCTTGCATGGATGTCCAATATCGGTGGAAAGTCCTTTCTCCCATGACACATTGCATTCGCATCGACAAGCCTGAGATATCTCACTAGGTAAAACTCAAGCTTCTCGTTGTTCTCTACCGGTGTAGTCTGGAGAAAAGAAGGGAGAAAGTGGAAATTGGCCCGGTATTTAAAACCAAGAAGCTAGAGCTTGTCTTAACTTGATTATGCCCGTGGCGTAGTACCCAGCGCTATCGGGTACTATACTTGTATTCACACATTTTCCTTGAGGGCTATAGTGCTATGGTTGCAGTTGAATCCGTAAAAAATAACTCTGATAGTTACACAGAGGCAGTGCGCCTTAACCTGCAATAGCGCTCAAATGCCCGGAATGGGCAGAGCGTAGTACATATGTTGTCTGATGATTGTATAAACCTAAGGTGTAGCCGTGACAGGTGAGAGAACACAACAGTAACTGCCAGAGTTCCGCAAGAGGTACACAGAAGGAAGTAATCGATAGGGCTGTTTCGTAGTAGAAACTCTGAGTAACTACGAAACAACCCTATCGATTACTTCCTTCTGCGTACCTCTTGCCGAACTCCGACAGTTACTGTTGTGTTCTCTCACCTGTCACGGTTACACCTTAGGTTTATACATAGGAAGCTGCAGCTGTGTTTGCATCAGTAGACTTTTCTTATACTGTACAGGCAGAAAAAGCCATCGGTCAATCATTTCGTCCAACTCCTAAGAAAGAGAGTTCGTCCGGTTGTAAATTTCGTCCATGGATCATAAGAGCGTATTGAAAAGCTGGACAAACCGACATAAGCCCGGCATTTAAATTTAATCCAAAGCTCCTTGGACGAAAAAGACGAAATTAAATTCCAGACGAATATTTCTGCTTATACATGTAGTACTAGACAGTGGTTCTAGCCTGAACTCATACATTGGTGCAGTGCAAAGTGAAGATCATCGGGCCATCAAGTCACTGCAGGGTAACTACAGCAAGCAGGGATCGATGGCTACAGCGAAAGGGCTCCCTCCACAGGAGTTCCGACTCTCGACCATGCAGCCAGTTTAGCAGTAGACTTTGAGCTCTGGCTGTGGGATTTCGGCGACTACCTAGGAATAGTGGGAGTCGTGCTTGATTATTGTGCAAGCGTGTAACTCAAGTTGACTCGCAATAAAGCTTTGTTCCACCTTATTTGCAATATGGACGCATGGAGTCCATTGCTCACTGACAGGGAATGAACAATAGGATATGTTGTCTGCTAGGGTAACCATGCAACTGCAGCTTGACCTAGACATGATCTCCCCATCCCCCCCCCCCCCCCCCACACACACACACACAGTTGCCTGCACATGATGTCTTACATTATTGGCGGAGAAGCGGCTACCCATTTTGCGTAGGAATATGGTTGAAATGCTGTCAAAAGGATTCCTAATGACGTGGATGACGCGGGTAGGAAGACCAACTCTTTTCAGCATTGATGAGAGTACACGATGATACTTGGTATACGCCAGAAATTGGCTAGTTGATCCACCTTTCTTATCTCCGATAACCTGCATACGCGCGCACACACACAAACACGCACACTTGTACTTGTACTTGCTCACTGCCAAAACTGGTCACGTGGGTCTCCCCGGGAGAGGGAGGAGAGACTCAAAAAGAATCTTGGAAAGATGACTCAATTGGTCATTGAACCGCCCAACGGCCGACACCCCCTGAAAACCCCAAACTAGGGTGGACTTGAAATGATCCCACTTATGGGCTCACCACACCTCAGTAAGTGGGTGAGGACAAGGTGCAGAAAAAGGATTGACGGCATCAGGGTATCCGTCCCAGGATCCAACTGCAGGTACCCTGCCCCCAGTGAAGGTAATACTTGGTACTAGTGCACACACACACACACACACACACACACGCACACACACACACACACACACACACACACACACACACACACACACACACACACACACACACACACACACACAAGTACATCGTAGAGTAGATGGATTACAACGCTTTACCTGAGTGCCACTGTAGAGGTGTAGGCACTTCCGACAATACTCCGTATACAATCAAAAAGGCTTTTTTTTCTTTTTAGACCAAGAGTGGTGCATATGATTATTATTATTATTATTATTCTCAGTTCATGGATGACATAGTGTCGACAAATAATGAATGAGGGCTACCAGCCATTAACAAAGATGGACATATTTACGATAGTCATACTTTTCCAGACATTTCGTTGTTCTGAACAACATCGTCAGTGGATTGTACGCGAGTTGACCGATCCAGTCCAAGGGCAAAGAGTTGGTGGACAAGCCATTGGTTACTAGTCACTCTCATGTGTAAAATCAAAGAAAGGTTTCTTTTTCTTTTTAGAAAACAATTTTTGATTTTACAATGAGAGTACCTAACCAATGGCTTGTCCACCAACACTCTATATAATTCCCAAGGATACTAGCCACCACGCACGGAACCTGAATGGGTCCATAATTCCAACCGCTGTGCATACCGTAACTCTAAAAATATGATTCGCATGGGAAGCTTTTGAGTCACTTGAAGGGCAATTTGAGCTCACATGCGCAAGGTACCGGCTCTGCCGGTCTCGAGAAATCCTGTCAGAGTGTGCACAGACAGTCTGTCCCCGGGGAAAATTGCGGAAAAAAATCGCAAAAAACGCGGGGAAAAACGCGGCATAATATGGCATAATTTGCGGTGAATTTGCGGTAAATATGCGATAAATATGCGGTGAATAATATTGATGTACGGCAATTTTCAGTGAGTATGTAGTGAAATCAATCAGTTACAAGTCTCTGGTGTAAGCACTCGTCATATTTGAGTAAAAAGCCGCCACGATGAGACGTTGCTGACCGAACAGTGCACTGTGTGTACGTGTAGTACAACAAAAAAGTTCAAAAAACGCGGGAAAATCGCGGAAAACGCGGTCTTTTAAAAAATCGCAAAAAACGCGGAAAAAAACGCGGCCGCGGAATCGCAATTTTCCCTGGGGACAGGACAGTACACGGTGGCATCTTCATGCAACTGATGTGCATCATGAGTCAAGCAGCGTGCAACTTTGCAGCAGCATTCTTTACACTTGTGCAATCTTATTCCGGCCAGTGTGCAGCAGTGAGAGAGTGAGTGAGTGAGTGAGAGAGAATGGGAGAGAGAGAGAGAAAGAGAGAGAGAGAAACTTGACCAGTTTGCACAAGAGAATGAGAAGAGAGTTGGTTGCCATGGTAGTCTCAGGGACTTCACAATCCCAAAATGAAAACCACCCGCAGAGAAACCCAAGCGTGAGTATACCGTGTCAGGCCCGGCGAAACTGGTCCGGTTGGTCAGGCCATGGCCGGACCAACTTTTTGGCCACCAACGTGTGTTTACTGCTGAGGAGGTCATGTGACTACCCTCCATATCATACACAAACTGTATGAAAGTCATGTGACTACCCTCCATATCATACACAAACTGTATGAAAGTCATGTGACTACCCTCCATATCATACACAAACTGTATGAAAAGACTAGGGTATGGCGGGACCAATCAAAAACTGCTTCCGCCTGTCCGGCGTGTATAGCCAGCATAGTACAGTGTGCTCACCTTAATGTGTCCCTTGAAGCTACCCTGCCACTGTCCCTGTATAAAGTATGAGTAGGAATCTCTTGGCAAGACCTTCGCTGTTGGCTGTGGTTCCCTGGGATCATACCGCTTGCCATAGGTAACGTCCAGCTGGGAGCGGGCATAAATCGCTTGAAAGATCTGTCTCCGGGTCATGTCGGGCTGCTTCGCGAAATTCAGGAGCAGATTGTATTCATTGGAGATGACAACATGTGGATGGGCGTCCAGTATGGACCCCACTAGTGTGTGCATACTACGTGGGTAGCCGATGAAGAACACGAAGCGCTCAATGGATTCCATTACGTTTGGACTGAGCTTAGTCACGCTAGTACTGAGTCGGTAGCGCCCCGATTGGTTGGCCGCCGCGGTGGGTTTAATAACAGTGACCGAGCTGCTGATCCTTCCAGGGCTGGCTGACACATCCATAGTCTGCCGATCATCATCTAGCCAGAGAAAAGAAAACAGTGCACATGAGGACTACCGTAAAAGTCCGTAAATAAGTACGTGTTTACTTTCGAATTTAGTGACCACACCCGTACTAACTTCCGGGCGGGTACTGACTTTCGGGCACGAACTAACTTTCGGACCTGACTTGTGTGTAGTGGAGAAGTCATTTTCATATAGATATACATGCTACACACTGCATGTGCGCACCGTACCGGCACCTACTTCGGGCAGTATGTTTATCGGGCTTGACTTGACTTCAACAGACAGCCAAAAGAATGAAGGGGGTATTTCTTTCGGGCAGGTACTTATTTACGGACCTTTACGGTAGTGGTTAGAGTAATAGTAGAACTGCATCATCATCATCATTCAGGCTGCATGTCCTACAGCGGATAGCCCTTGCCACTGAGAAATTAAAAGCTCAAGTTTGATCCTTTTCATATGGCCAAACGCTAGAATTCCATCTCCTTCATGAATGGACAGATGGTAGATGCTACGACTCCCTTTACTGGCTTCAGCTTCAGTGGAGTAGATCTGCAATCAGTTACTGTATGTACATGACATTGACTGCGCAGTAGTAACCCATACTGTGCATAGCTCTACGTACCTCCTTCCCCGGCGAATAAGCTAGGATGCACACAGGATCCTCCCGCACATATCTCGGACACGGATCCATGCTTTGCCGAGCTCGGACGTGGACGGCGAAGCGAACCAGTGCTACCACTGACCCGTGCGGACGCGTGTGCCGAAAACCAGAGAAAACGACTTAGTGGAGAACTGGCTGCGATGCAAACGCCAATAACAATAACTGCAAAGACACGAGCGCCAACCGAAATCCTATTCATTCCCTGACCTGACCACATGAACATTCTTTGCCTGCGTAGCTACCTCCAGTCTCGCGACGTGGCACACTGAGACTCGTGGCTAGGCTACCGTTGGCAACACACCACAACGACGTTACGGCTTGCATCTGTCGGGATGATGTTGGAAAATCAGGCCTCACGGTCCTTGCGCCAGCGTGTAAAAGCACTCTCGCCGTCTCGGCCTTCTGTCCCGGTCCTGACTGAAGATGCGCAGATCTACAACTGACTTGTATCAGATTCTTTTGACGTTTTGATTTTCCCTCCGCTTGGACCTGTCCTTAGTCTTATGTTATGACTCGTAAGAGTCGTAGATCTACATGACTTTGTATGAGTCTTGATTCGAGTGCCAGATAGAGTCTACCCTTGCAGTCTTCATGGTCTTCGTGGCATGTAGTCTTGTAGTTGTATAGACTGTAAGATCTACTGACTGCAGCTGTCATCATCATGATCATGGTCATTAGAGTTACAAAATACAAATCAATGCACTACGCCATATTACCAGATTACTTACAGTCAGTGCACTGAGTGCATGCATACAACATAACAATGATAACAGAGCTAGAGCTAGAGGTCAGTCACACTTCATGCATGGAGCCACTTTCAGCTTTGCCTTGGTTCAGATCAGGGGCCCCGTGGCACGTGGGCTTTCACGACTCCTTGCATGCACTTGGTCACTTGGTTCAGACTCACACATTCGAATAAATGCATAACTCTACATGACACGATGCATGCCTCCGCTAAAATGGCTTGGGACTTCGTTGGGAGCATGCATGAAGAGCTACTATACTGCAAACTCACAGTAATGGTTCCTCTGGGAGCCCCTACCATGAATGGAATGATTTCGTTATCCGATCAGCAACTGTAGTACAGTAGACGTATGGGCAGCATGGCCTACCGAATATGGTTGCACATCATGAACGGTTAGGCAGCTTGAAGTCATGCTACCTGGCTACTGACACTGTCAGGTGGAATTCGCTTCCAGCAGCTAGGCTCCAGCGGGTTATGCCCGCGAAATCATGGAATTATGCTTTCATGGATTCTCGCATTATGCTCGCAAAATCCTCATTATTATGCTTTGGCACGGGGCCGGGGGGATACATAATTATACACTTTGTTGTACTTATGGAGCCCTGAAGTTCGGAAAATAAATTGTGCCTTTTTCGTACTTGCAACTTGCAAGTGGTCACAAGTACAACAAAATACATGAGTATCCCCATACCAAGGTGTCCATGCATGCTAGAGAGCAACCTGGAAAAGGGGAAACATTACTTCTTCTATTCATTAGTTGACTTATTTTGCTTTGAAAGATTTTTCCATTGCCAAATTAGTTTGAGTTACATGTACCTTTGGAAACTGTCATGTTCAACTGTCTTCGTAATCATCATACTCGTCCAACCGGTGTCACCCTAACCCTGCGGATTCTCGTAATCAGCTCATCTCTCCCGTAGCTCCAGCTCTCCTTCCATCGTGACCGAACATCAACTATACCTCAATTTGAGAGCTAAGTGCAACAGGGGTGAGGAACTAATTGCAACGCTAGAACTGTGTAGTGAGACAAACAATCATGCTGTGCACCTACGAAAACAATCTTAACGCAACTACATGTTTCTTCTGCTTACAAAGATCAGGCTTATGCAAGCGAATACAAACAGCCTCAAGTACTTTCAACTGACTAGCGTACCGTGCACGACAAAGAACAGAAAAACTAAAATCATCATACACCTGCAGACACTTAGGGTGAGACAACAGATGAAGAAAAACGGCAGACTTCTTACGATCACAATCACCATCCGATTCCTCGTTTCCACCAACCGCAACCTCGTCCCCCGTCTCATCTTCCAACTCGTCCTCAGTGTCGTCCTCCGTGTCATTCTCCTCATCACCACCGATCGGTCCCAGGCTCGCTTCACGTTGCTGAACCTCTGTTCGTTGACTCCTCCTTTGATCTTGATGGTAATTTGTTACCATTGTTGTCATTGTTGTTGTTCCTGTTGTTGCTAAATCTTCTGTTCCCAGTGTCTTCACCGGTGCTTGACATCCAGTACTGTAATAATTCATTGAATAATTAGCCGTTGATCGTCTAGGTCTTTGAATGTTGATCGTGTTGTTTTCTCTGTTGAATTCCGTTTCCTTCAGCCTTCTTTCTTCTTGTTCATGTTCAGTGCTTACCTCATCCATATTTGCCCGTGCCAGCGACACCACAGACTCAGCCCCAGCACTGCCGATGGCAGATGCAGGTGGCGGTTCTGGGGGAGGCAACGGCAACGATGGCGATGGGGGCATCACCATGATTACCTCGCCGCAGCGTCCACTTTGGTCTTGAGCTGGATGTTGTTGTGGTGTACTTTCTTGTGTTGTTATGGTGCATTGTGTTATAACGTTAGTGACAATGTGATTGTTTGTCTCACTACACAGTTCTAGCGTTGCAATTAGTTCCTCACCCCTGTTGCACTTAGCTCTCACTTTACTTCTATTGTCTCACCTTCCCTCATACCTCAATTTGTTTTATTATTAGAGCAATATCCATAGCATGCACAGTCATAGCTGCTAAGATCCAGACGTCATCACTTCGTAACAAGCACAGTGTACATGTACGCGGAGTTTTGCGGACTACCCGTCACTATCTCGTCCGCCCCGGAGATACCTGATAAAGGCTGATTCACCCGCATCTTCTGCTACATGTACTGACTGTCTGTATCAGGGTGAGAAAGGACTTTGAAGAAGACGAGTTCGAGCACAAAAAATGTATTGCCATGATTTCTACCCGGCTTTTCATTGAAAACACTATCTGCATGACCTCCGAACCCTTTACCATGCAGACCACAAGCACTGATCAGGTGCATTGTACACAATTGTGTCGCCTACATACTAGAACTGTGATACAATCATGCAGTTATGCTCCTACCTCCGAAAGGATGCCAAATTATGCTCCAAATTTTCAACCACCAAATTATGCCAATAATTATGCCGGCATAATCCGCCGGTGCCTACCAGCAGCATGCCGCCAGGCAGCCTCATTTGCAATGTTCAACAGTACTCTACGCAGCCTATTTTGCAATACATAATGGCATAGTATGCAGCCACCGTTTTTCTTTACTCTAAAGTAATGGTCTATTTCATGCACTTACGGTTTTCTTCATTCAGCTCTATTTCACGCACTTACCTAGGGTAACGTTAGATCTACCCTGTAAAAAGACTTACACTTACAGTCTGTGGGGATTGATTGCCCTAGTAAAATAATAAATACTACTACTGCTACATGTGCACACTCGGTACTATTATTATAACCTAATACTGGTTCAAAACCAGTATTAGATAAACCTCGTTATAGTTCACGGTCAATCTAACATGTGCACACTCGCACCTTAGTTTCCTGCGTGCATATGTTGCGTGACTTGCGTCACAGTGCAGTGTCACTGTCAGTGTAGCGTGCATCCGCCAAAGACAAGACTTTTTTTTAGTAAAAGAGAAGCATGAAGCTCTGCAAAATGCACCGGATGTGCAGCCACAGATCACACACACACACACACGTACACACACACACACACGCGCGCGCGCACACACGCGTGTTTGTCATCATAAGTTATAACCTCTGCTTAGTCTATGGTATACCGTTGCCGGTTGGCTACATGTATTCCAGGGGATTAAACAAGCTTGTCGAGGCGATCCATCGAGTCATCAGCACTGCTGACGACCAGCAAAAGCAGCGATAACAACTAACTTCTGGCACTTCGGAAGCCTCCCGATCCTGTGCACCATGGTGCACTGGATCGCCTGGTTCCGCAGTGTCCGGTTGCTGCGGCAGGAGGAGGATTTTGTACCTCGAACACGACCCTACTTGCACCAGCGAATGAGTCATTGTGAAGGAAAGATGCAGGAGCGAGGTGCACGCGTGCTCGTAAAGAAAGGAGGAGCCAGCTGCCGAGGCAGCATAGTGGACCAGTAAGTGTGTTGGCCCACTGGGGGAGAGTGAGATCGAGGAGCTGATAATAGATCAGAGGGCACATAGTGACAAGAATCATTGCATGGGACCCAAGTTCATTACGGCCAGAAAGGCTATCGATGCACAAGTTGGATCCCTGGAGGCCGCTAAAGACAAAGTGGAGCGCAGTCGGTCAGAGACGATCCAGAAAAGTCGCAGTAAAAGAAGGTAATGACACTGACTGAGCGACACAATACACTACTACAGGTAGGGTATTGTAATGATCATGATAGCCTGAGTCGTGGAAAGCAAAGAATGATGGTAAGCAGACAACGTCGCTATGGAAGGTCACACGGAAGGACCAGAAACTAAAGAAAAGTGGCCACATGACGTGCAACGATGAAACAACCGCCCGCACTCATGCAAGGGGGAAGGAAAGGTGAAAAGACCAACCAACCAACTAAAGCCTCGGAAAATCTCACAATACTCTACCAGAGGGAGATGGGACAAGCCCAACTCCAGAGGGCGCCCAATGCAACACCTGTTGTCACACCTCGCTTGTTCATTTCCCTCACTAGTAGAAGAAACCTCTGCATTGGGTTCGTGCATTGCATTTACCCCCCCCCCCCCACCCCCTTTCGCAGAGACACTTCGGCAATAATACGATCATTACTCACTTCTGTTCTGTTCAAGTGTTGGTGTGTGTGTGGAGTTTGGATTTGTTCTTTGGTTTGTGAGTGCTGCGGGCTATGTTGTGATTGCGATGTGATTGAAGTAGGTTTGTGTCCTTTCAATTGGGAGAGCAAGAGAAGCTTTCTGCTGATCTTGATTCAATACTACTTGAAGTACATGTAAGTCTTACAAAGCTCATTGCATTCATAGGTTCATGGGTCAGAAGACACTCAAAAAATATTCAAAAAGAACTCCCCGAGATCCTCGAAATGATGACACTGATGATTTGCCACAGCCCACAAGCAGTGCTCTTGAATGCAACCAGAGACCGTGGGTTAGCAGGGCCTCGGTTTTGTGACCGTGTGAGATCGTATCCTGCGGGACTGTCCCTGCCCCTGACCCTCTGTAACTTGAGGAGGAGAGGGGAGGTAAGGGGGGGGGGGGGTTGTTGTAATGTTTTCCGGGCCAACCCCTAGGCCCTGGAACATAGAGGGTCTGAACGAGAGGCACGGAACCATGATAATTTGATATGGTTCCGAACTTCCGATGATACATATACTAGTAATGTAATTGTCACAAGACCGAGGCCCTGGCAATCAACAGGAGCTGCACTGTTCGGATCCTCATAGTGTGTCCTCCACCAAACTTCCAAAGCCCTTGCTTTTTATAATGCGTCGTGTAGGTAGGTAGGTAGGTACATTTTTATTTGAATTCGCAGAACCAAACGGGCGGTGTCGCCCAATTACATGGAAGCGAATGGAAACAGTAAAATATTGTAGGAAATAGCCTAACATGATAGCAGGGTGTAGTACAAAGCAAAGAACGCTCAGTCAATGAATAACGTTAACGTTAGAATACAACAACGGGGAGGCGGTAAACAGCACATGACTGGTACTGTGCAAACGTTCAAAGATTCGTGTACATGTATGTAGCAGCAAGAGTACATAACCCCGGGGGTTATGTACTCTTGGTGGCAGGGAACAGCAAGAGTGCACGAACTCAGGCAGCCCCTAGGGTTATGTAATCTTATAAGGGTGCGTTCTTAAATCCTCTCGGAAACGTTGGGGACTCTCTGAAAAGTTCGAAAGCTGTTCTTATATCCTTTCCGAATTTTAGGAGGCTCCGAGTCCAAAGTTCTCCAAGCTCTCCAAGCTTCAGAGGACAGGCAGTGGTTGAAACTTGCCATGCCAGTACATGAACAACCGTAAGCCGGCCCAGCTAGGCCAGGGTCATAATGCTAATACCAAGAGTATAATATATACGTTAAATCCTTATTTTGTAACAGCGCTCGTGGATACTGGTGCAGGCGTCTCCCTCATCAGCCTACGTTTGCTTTTTCTCTTGCTAATACGGGTACTTTACGGGTACTATAAATAATTCAATACATGTACTAAGTAAGAGTAGTCATAATCCCGAATACAAGGGGTTACCGGTATGTAAAGTAAGTTCGCACGTCCACGTCGTTACAACCGGCTATACAATTGTGTTGAGGACCACAACCAGCTTACAAAATCATTGTCATTGTAGGAAGTTTTGCTTGTGCCAGGCCATCACCATTGCCACCATGCCAGATCTACAATACTCAATAGGCTTTACCAATACCATGCCTGCGCCTGTGATACCAGGTGATGACAGTAGATCAGTACTACACGCTAGTACACGCCTGTGATACCAGGTGATGACAGTAGATCAGTAATAATGTCCATTGATGTCAGTCACAGGTAGATCTACACCATCTCGCGCATCTAGCTCGGCATGCTCTGCAGCAGTTGACAGAAAGCGCAATCCCTTGCGGAAATTCCGCGATGACCCCAGAAATGGAGCGCTCAAGTGTACATACAAGCTAGCATGCCCTGACTCAACAAGATGTCTAGCAAGAGCCAAAGCCAGACATCTCGACCATGTCAAGCAACGGCTCCGGACGGGCAGCCTGCAGGACAGAGAGTGGTGGAGCGTGATTAAACGAGTTGGAGGGCATGGCCGGGACAGCTCCATCCCAGTCCTGGTTGACCCCGATGGCATGGAATGCACCAAAAGCCACGACAAGGCTAACGTCATCGGGAAGTACTTTGCCCAGAAGTGCAGCCTAGACGATGACCTTGCAGAACAGTCGGGGCCGTTCCCGCATGTCCGCCGGCGCACCGCAAATACGCTTGCAACAGTCCACTTCCGCCAAGCCACCGTACGCCGGACACTCCGAGCCCTGAATCCAAGTAAAGCCACAGGGCATGATGCAGTACCCGCTAGAGTGCTGAGAAAATGTGCCCACTCTCTGGCCCTGCCCCTATCCAAGGCTGTTTACCCTGTGCGTCTGCAGTGGTCATCAACCTGCCATGTGGAAAGTTGCCAACGTCGTACCGGTACACAAGAAAGGCCCCAAGTCGAACCCCAGAAACTACCGACCGATATCACTACTGCCCATAATGTCTGGAGTCCATCGTGAACCGCAGCCTGTCCAACTGGCTTCCTGAAAGAGAATGACATCCTTTCTCACAGGCAGTTTGGCTTTCGCACTGGACTGGGAACCTCTGATCTGCTGATTGCTCTTCAGCATGAGTGGAGCCTTGCAGCTGCCGGTGGAGGCCTCGTCAGGGTCCTCGCAATAGATATTGCCGGGGCCTTCGACAAGGTCTCGCACAACGGCGTCCTCCACAAGGCTGAGCGGTGCGGCATAAGTGGCCCCCTCCTTGCCTGGCTCCGGAGTTCCCTGACAGACCGCCACATCCGTGTCGTCATAGGCGGCCAGTCTTCACCGACCCACCGAATCCGGCTGGCGTGCCGCAGGGTTGCATCCTCGGCCCCACCCTCTTCCTTCTGTACGTCAACGACGCAGAAGACCACTTGCCTGATGGGGCGAAGCTGGCTGCATACGCCGACGACATAACTCTCTACAAGTGCATCACCACCCGACTCAGCCTGGCAGAAGAGACAGCAATCCTCCAGCAGGCAGTAGACTCACTGGCACCATGGGGAAGCAGGTGGAGGATCAAGTTCGAGCCCACAAAGTCGCAGGCATTGACCATCAGCCACCACCGCTCGCCAACCCCCCCCCCCCCCCCCCCGAACGCAATACGCTTCCAAGGAGCAGTCGTGCCAGAAGTAGAGGAGCTCAAGCTTCTTGGCGTCACCTTCGACAGGCAGCTAGCATTCCGCAGCCATACCCGACAGCTTGCAGTACGTGGAGCCCAGCGGCCCGGCTTCCTCCGTAAGGCATCGGCTGTGCTAGACCCAAAGCACCGGGCAATCGTGTACAGTGGCTTTGTCCGCCCTGTGTTAGAGTATGGCATGCTGGTGTGGATGAGCGCAGCCCCCACCACCTTGGCCCGCCTCACTGCCATCCAGCGCGTGCCCTGCACATAATTGGAGACGGATCATACATCCCGAGCCTCGACATTCGCCGTACCGTAGCAGGGCTCTGCTTTCTGTACAAGCTGCACTTTGTGGAGGGTCCGGAAATGATGAAAGCCATTCTAGATAATTATATTCTGCCACCATCAGCAGCCGCACCGCAATGCCGCATGTCTACTCGTGAGACAACCAGATCTGCAGCACATCATCCATCACAACTCACCAGTATCCTTCCTCCTCAGTCACGAAACAACACGCTCCGCTCATTTCCCCACTCCCTCATCGCAACGTGGAATCAGCTCCCACCTACCCCAGTGTCTGCTCCAGCGCCGGGTGAGCCGGGTAATCCACCCGGTTGGGCGGCGCTTGGACCTGGTTGAAAATATAGTACCGGGTCACCTGTGACCCGGTTGGTACATGTACTTTACACTTTCGAACTTTGAAAGGACTGACTACATGGCTTGTATCAAGAGTACATAACCCCCCCCCCCATTATGTACTCTTGCTTGTATGCAGGGAGTAGTACAATACCATTACATGTATGGTATTGTATTACTCCCTGCTTGTATGTGTCAGTCTGTCAGATACTTCTTCTTCTTTCGTAATTTTCTAATTCCTGTCCTCTCTTTTCTAAATGCGGCCTATCCATTCGCCTTTATATCATTGGGCCTAGTTCCCGTTTATTGTGTGTACCCGGCTCCGACCCGGTTAACGCGGTTGAAATGGTTGCGCCAGGTACACGTGTACCCGGCTGTCCTACAATCCTAGAGCAGACACTGCTACCCTTCTGCAGTCTCCCCCTTCTCGCAGAGGTATGCACACCTTCAAGAAAAATGTCAACGACCACTTGCGGCGCAGCAAGTGGGAGTTGGCCACAGACAGGTTATAACCTCTCCATCGCAGTCAACACACCAGCCTATACTGACCGCACTCCAGCTCCCTTCTACCCCTCTTTGATCCCCTTCGCTCAGCCTTAATATGCGGTTATCAGTTCTCTCCATCTTCCTACGGTGCATTGCTTTTACTATTCAACGGTTATGTCCTATCTCAATCTCAATTTCTCCCCATTATCGTTTGCAAAGCCTTTGGGTAATCCTGAAATAAAGATTATTATTACATTGCAAAGCCGGAGCCTCCCTCTTGGATGCACATGTTTTTTTCTCCTATGTATCGGCGCACAGGAGTAACGATGATTCCGAGACCTTTGGTCGGAGGAGTTACTTTTGCCCCGCCGCCACTTCCATGATGAGTTCCATCCAATATGCCACCGCCCCCGCTGTGTGCAGCATCTGATGGTTCTGTGGTATTCAGTGAAAAAAAATGTACGAGCTCGCAATCCTAGGCTACGAGTACACGTGGTTGTTGTTGTATGCAATACCGGTACGCATACGCGCATGCACTTGTTTGTTCCTTTTGTAGATCTACTGCGTACCGGCGCGTACCAGCTACAGTACCAGTACAGTACGAGCACTTCACCACTCCACGTACTGAGTCTGTACTCAGCAGGTCAGGAAGTGGAAAGTACACAGTACATTACTACTCTATGGTTGTCTCCTGAGAAGTGAGAGTCAGGATCCCTGGTTACCACCAAATGCAGAATAGAAGTCAAGGAAGACCATGAAGACCATCAGGCTTCGCCCAGAACAAATCTTCTAGTCCTTCGGCTCAGGGAAACTATGGCCTGGCGGCCAACGGCGCCTTCGTCGGCATTAGGAGTAGCCGTGTATAGTTTCTCTGCAAGAAACGAACGGGAGTTGTCCATTGATGTTGGAGAGGAAGTGAGAATTATCGAGGAGAGTACTTGTGGTGGCTGGTATCGTGGCTTCATCTATGGTCCAGCACCGAGAAGAGTGGGAATATTTCCATCGACTTATGTTCATCGGACACCATGCGTGACAGTAAACCGCGGAAAGAAGTCCATCACTGTGCAAAAGGAGGATGCCATTGCCCTGGAAGTGGCTTCGGTGCTCCGGGAATGGATGACACAATGGAAGGAGCTGTATGTCAACCTTGGAGGCCCTGTGATGCTTGCTCTGAGAGCGACAATGGTACAGCTGATCAAGTGGCGAAGGGATATTCTGCTGGGATCCCTCCGCTCAGACCAACTCCTGCCTATAAAGTCGAAGATTGCCAGTAAAATCGACTGGGGTAACAAAGAGCTAAACTTGTTTCCAGTAATTCGTAATGAGCAGCATGACGAGGTGGATGTGAAGAATACGAGTGTGGTAGATCTGTATCAGATGTGCGTGAATCATACAATGAAACAGAGTAATGCTGGAGGCATGACAGAGCCATCGACGTCCACGCAGCTCAATCACATTTATTGTGAGATCGAGGAGATCAGCTGCCTCGTGCAAGGAGAGGACACAGATCTGCTGTTCAGTCTTTATGACAGTAAGCGCCAGATCTACCTCAGCGAGCGTTTCTTGATGCGCTGTAATAAGTCGGGCAACCCAGTGAGCATGGCAAGTACTGGTGTCGTTGAGCGCCAGTGTGTGTTCACGGACCTGGACAAGGAGGATATCGCCAATCTGCAGGACTGCTATTTGGTATGCCATGTTGTCAGGTGTGGACGCATGGACTTGAACAGCAAGAAAAGCAACGGCATGTTCCGACGGCCCTCTGGCTGTGCTGCCATCCCGCTGCAAAGCCTAAAAACGCTCAACGCGTCAGACAGCACACTGCGTCACGTCACAGCACATTGCTTCCCGTTTGCAGAGGAGAAAGATTTCTCCTCGCTGCATGAGCAGGTCATAAAGAAGCTGGTGAAGACAACAGACCGCTCAGGGACAATATCTGCTGCCATGCGCACCATGCAAGGTGACCTTTCAACACTACGAGAACAGTATGTAAACCTGATTGATAGGAACACATGTCTTGTTCGAAAGCTGGGAATCGCTGAAATCGTCAAGCCGGGTGAATTTCGCAATGACTTCTTCCTCACCATCGAGAAAGGTGACTTTGAGAAATCCAGCAAATCGCCGCCCAACGTGGAGATTCTCGTGCAGGTTGTAAAGAGCGATGGCAAGATCCTGAAAGCTATTTGTGCAGCTGCAAATCAAGATCCGATCGACGAGTTCCGCTGCTTTATAATCTATCACTGCGCCAACCCGCGGTGGCACGAGACGATCAGACTGGCAATTCCGGTCAATGTGATCAACGACGTCCAGGTGCGCTTCACCATACATCACTGCTCATCTAGTGGTAGCTGCACAGATCAGAAGGTGGTACATCTCAAGCCAGTCTTACAGAACGGCACCACGATACAGGATGGCACGTACACGCTAAGTATCGACTCAACACGGGAAGCTTTGGTGTGTAGTACCAGGGTGTGTTCGACGAAGCTAACCCAGGACATTAACCTGCTTGGCCTGCTGCGATGGCGTCTGCTGAAGAAGCCAGAGCTGGTCTATGCCCTGAAGAACGTCCTTCTTGTAAACGGCAAGGACATCTGCCTGTTCATGCAGGACATCTTCGATGCACTCTTCTCCATTCTCGACCAGGAGGACGATATGTGTGGGCAGCTTGCATTCAACGCCATAGTCCGGATTATCAACCTGTTCCTCGACTCCCAGTATGCACAATACCGGGAAAGCCTTGATGTGTATATCAACATGCACTTCTCTGGAGCTCTAGTGTACAAGAAGATCATCAACAACATCAGGGGATATCTCGACCATGGTTCAGATCCTGAGGTCACCAGTACTTTACTCTATGTGCTCTACAGCCTGGAGTACTTGCTCAAGTTTGTTGTCCAGTCAAGGTGCCTCTTTGCGCGGTCTACCCATACCATTGGGTTTTCAAGCTTCAAGGAGAACATCCGATTGACCATTCTCTCCATCGCAAGCTTCCTGACCAATCCGTCACCAACACTACGCCTGACGCAGAAGGTAGCACTCAAGCAGCTTGGGGTGGTGTGCCAGCAACTGCTGCTGAATGTTTGTGAGCCAGCTGACCTTGGACATGTCATCATTGACGTTGTCAGGGCTGTGCCAGCGTCGTCTCTCAATCATCCATTGTTGCTGCCCAAGCTGCGTTTCATGAAGAGCATCGTCCAGAGCAAGTTGTTTGAAGTATCCAACTGCAACACACAGCTCCTGCAGAAGTTCCTCACGGATGCTAGTGTCTATCTACAGCGACTGGAAGAGCCATCGGCCGTGCTCGACCTAATCTCTGCTCTGGCTGGCAAGCTGGAGGCAGTTCATTCGCAGGAAAGTAAAGGAATGAAGATGGTCGTTCGAATTCTTTTTACTGACCTGGTGCAGTTCATTGTCTCGTCCAACGCAGCAGGAAGCCACCAGTCGCTAATGACCGTTGCATGCTGCAGTCTTCTCAGCTTCATGCGCTCAGCGAGAGCGGACGACTTCCAGGAAATCATCAACCCATCTGCAGAATCTCTGCAGCTAGTCGAGCAGCTGTGCACCACATTCTCGTCCCTGATTAGTGACAGCATGGATTGCAAGGCATGGCATACACTGTCCATCCTCCAGGCAGATATCATTGCTGTGACCTTTGCGAATATTGCAGAGAAGGTCTTCATCGCGTTCAGCGGCTCATCACAGTTTGAGACCAGGGCCACCGAGCTCTTGCTATCGCTATTCGAGCTGGGTGGTTCGCTGATTACGCACAACCTACTGCAGTTGGATACGCTCTCACCAGGTCGCCGCCTTATCATTGAGCAGCGATGTGGTGACATTCGTGTGTCAGTAGCTGAAACCATGGTTAAAATGTGGCATGCACTCGGTGCCAATCAGAACTCCTATGCCTTTGCCATACCAAGTGTGATTGTGCGCTCATCGCTGGTCAGGGAGGAGTCCGTACAGAGGTTGCTATTGCCACTGTACGTTGACCTGCTCATCCATGCCTACAACTCGTGCGAAGATGGACTCAGTGACTTCTACGATGACATGACAGCTTCGTTGCACTCTATGATCACCAACGGAAGCGGTGATGACACGTTCGTGACCGGTCTAGAAGACGTGTGGGAAGCTGGCATTCGAAACGCGTCTCTGGATGCCAAGGGCAAGGAGCAGTGTTTAGATGTCGTGAAGCGCATTCGAACGCTGACGTCTCTTCTGATCGACTACCGCGGCATCCGGGCAGGTGTCGTAGACACGTCTTCACCGGCTGGCCTCAGTCTGCACATCAACATTGTCTACAACCTGATGTGCTTCTACAAGACCACCGACCAGCTGGAGATGAGTGCAAGCTGCTTGCTGATGCTGATAGAGCTCAACGTGGCTGCGGAGAACTGGACGGAAGCAGGCTTTGCGTACCTGACCTGTGCCGACACGTTAGACTTTGGCGACAAGCAGGCTGTGCCGTCTGTCCTGACGTTCCCACACCAGTCATCGGAGGAGCGCAAAGCAGCACTGCTTATGGAGAGTATCACTGCTTTGGGCAAAGGAAACTTATGGGAAAAGGGCATTGAAGTATGTGAGATGTATTCCAGGTTTCTGAAGCAGAACAGCTACGACTTTCAGCGCGTTAGCGAGGTTCTTCGTACGGAAGCTAGCTACTTTGAATCTATCGTGTCCATTCATCGCCCATCTCGTGAGTACTTCAGAGTTGGCTACTACGGCAGGGGCTTCTGGCCATTCCTGCGAAACAAGGTGTACGTGTACCGCGGTCGTGAGTATGAGAAGCTCGGCGCATTCTCTGAGCGTATACTGCAGGGATATCCTGGTGCTGAGCTGATGAAGACGAATCAACCGCCCGGCGATGACACAATGCAGAGTGACAAGCGCTACCTGCAGATCTGCACTGTGAAGCCAGTTGCATGCGAGAACCCGGTCGCAGATCACGACAATGTCAATCCTTACATTGCGGAGTTCTACCTGACGAATCGGGTCTCGCAGTTCGTCTACTCGCGTCCATTCCACAAGGGCGTGAAGGACAAGGAGAACGAGTTCAAGAGTTTGTGGCTGGAACGGACGACGGTGGACACTGTCAACGAGCTGCCAAACATCTTGCCATGGGCAGAAGTCATCAACACAACCGTAAGTTGAGTAAAGCGAAATGCTGTTTGCTATGACTTTGTGTTGTGTACAGTTCAGGACATTGAAATTCAGTGGAATGACTGGGGGCAGCCAGCACCCTCACTGTGTAGGGAGTTCATACAACAAACACGTAACTGGCGAATGTGTACTTGCTGTGCACACACCATGTGCCGAGATGTTCGATTTTTGGCTAGACAGATCTCTGCACCTCGAAAAATGGAGTACCTTTCCTGAACCCTGCCTAGAATTTGTAGTTTGCAGTGGAGTCATTTGCATTACTGTCCCAGCCCTACTGCATGCCTCAGTCCCAGAATCTTTCCGGGCTCTGGTTTGGACATGTATATTTGTTGCGCTGTGCTGAGCTGTGCATGAACAGGTATCTTACTCTCAGCACAGCATTATGCAACGTTATATGTAATTATGGCAATTAATACCCGGGATATCAAGCGCCCACGTGGCCGACCCCATCTCAGATGGATTGACAATATTAGAAATGATCTAAAGCACGCCAATATTGATATTTCTGACTGTTTTGAACTGGCTCTAGACAAGAAAAAATGGCTGATGCTTGTGGAAAAATGTGCTGCGCTTGCGCAGTTGTTCTTACTGCGATACGTTCTAACAATAATGAGATGCCTTTTGTCGGCTCTTCTGCCTGGATTTCGTTGACAGATGCGTTAAGCCCATGGATCCTTCCATGAGTGACATGCGAACTGTAACTATTATTATATGCAGTGCGTCACTGGTGTTTTCTTACCCATCAATTTTCTTCTGTGCATGTCTTGTTTTGTGTGAAACAGGTAAGAGACATTTCCCCGATCGAGAATGGCGTTGAGACGATGCTGGCGAAGAACAAGGAGCTAATCGGACTGATCCAATCCCACAAGAACCCAGGCAAGAACATCAACCCACTCAGCATGGCACTGAACGGTGTTATCGACGCTGCTGTCATGGGTGGTGTTGACAACTATGAGAAGGCCTTCTTCACTCAAGTATACCTGGAGGAAAACCCTGAAGATAAGCCACTTGTTGACGAACTGAAGAAACTGATTGTGCAACAGGTGAGTGGATTTTGTACATAATAATAATGATATAGTAAGTGGCTGTCCATAAAGTCCAAAGTTTAATATCGATCTTTTATACAAAACGAAAAAGTTTCGTTTATGGGTGGGTGGGTCAAAGAGAGTTTCGTTTAAAAAAATTTTGATAGCTGAAACATCAATTCACTCTAGCTAGCTGTCAAGTCACTTTTCGTTCAGCGGAGTGGATGGGTGGGGGGGGGGGGGGGGAGGGGTCATATAAACTGAACTTTTTCGTTCTGTGAAAACTATCGATAATGCCGGATGGCCCCTAACATGACACACACATGACATGTTTTTGCAAGTACACTCCATGTGTTACTTCTGTAGGCTGCTGAAGGGGTTTGATAATGAGGGGTCAGGGTTCTAGCCAAAGGAGGGTGGGGGACGCAATGCCCCCCCCCCCCACACACACACTCACTTGTCGATATTTGTGTATTTTCAGGCAATTCAACGAAAATGCAGCTGATAGTCACTAAACAGAGCCAGAGGGTTCAAAAAAGCACACCTGTCTGTGGCGAAGTCCGGGGTTCGCCTCCGTATGTTGCATTTTGCATGGCAAGACAATTTTTGAAAATGGATAACAGGTGACTGTTTCCCCTGCCCCCCCCCCCCCTACTACTACTTGGACCTGGCTAGAACCCTGGGGGTGCTTGGGCTGCTCATTGTCAGCTTGAGATACCGGAACAATAGACAAAGCAATCGTCCAACAACAACATGGATAAACTCTGGTGTGTTCGGACCGTACTTTGCACAGCGGGGAGCTTCAGTGCTGCTCAAAAAGCCAAGTTGGAGCTATGAATGAAGGCTTATGTCTGTAAAAATATTCCTACAGTATCTGGAGCTATACCTGTAGTATTATGCATACAGTACTAGAAAGATACCTTTGTCCACGAAATGCTCAACAGTAACCAAGTCAATGCCACGACGGGGTAGACCTTCCTTGCAAAGAAGGCTGAACAAGGTTTTTCTTGCGACTTGAGTTTCGGGCTATGCCATCCTCATACACCATAGTTCCAAGGTGTTGGAATAATTTCGCCTTTGGGTCGCATTTTGCGAAACTGGAGTTGCAAGAAAAACCTTGTTCAGCCTTCTTCGTAGTAAACAAACTGATGCAACTTACTTGCTGCAAATAAGTGGTGTGCTTCTCATTGCTGATTGGTCAGACCCATTGATCTGTTGTAGCTACATTCCTTCCTGTTCATGCTGTACATGTACATGCACATATAAACAATGTATCCGATCTGTCAGGTCGAACCAGGGATTTGAGTAAACCCGGGAGAGAACACAGCGTAAAAAGCATGGGCAAATGTGTGCCTCACATTTCTTGGGAAAGCCCCTGACTAGAAATCGCAGAATTTTGGGTATGTTGTGTTTCACAGCCAGCTGGTTGAGCCTCATTTATCTATGTTTGTGCTGATGAATCTACAAAATAAGGCCAGTGCTGCTCAAAGACTATGATGGTTTTCATTATCTTTGTGTGTGTGTGTGTGTGTGTGTGTGTGTGTGTGTGTGTGTGCGCGCGCGCGCGCGCGTGTGCACGTGTGCGCGTCTTCATACGTCGATGTGTGTGCATCAGGTGTCCATTCTTGAAGATGGGCTTCAAGTGCATCAAGCCCAAGCCCCGGAGAACTTGCTGCCTTTCCATGAGAAGATGGCGGGCTTGTTTATCCAGATGAAAAAGAAATCAGACAGCATCCAGCAAGTTTACCAGTCTGTTTGACCACCGCAAGAACACATGTACAGTGTCGAGTTCTTTTTTAAAACAGTTGTCCTATTTCCAATATCCTCGTTCTACTGTACAGGTCATTATTATTATTTACCGGTATTAACTTTTATTTTTCTAGGGCATTTCCCACAGACTTATGATCTCCATAATAATAAAAATAAGCCCGGGCTTATTGTCAACCAGTTGAACTGCTTACATGACGATTGTACAGCCTACAGGGCTGAGTTCACGTGGATGACTGCGAGTTCTGCATGCATTTTATTAGTCAAAGTGCACATGAACGCAGTGGTAAATGCTCGTAAATGATGAAATTTAAATTTAGATCAAGAAAAGCCTGCTCACACTTGTACTGCCTTTCTGGATGTCAATTTTGTTTCGAAATGGCGAAGCCCTCACTGAACGAAGAATCAGAAGAAAAATTACCAAGAACAGAAATAAAAGAGAATCCTCTCAGATTCACCGTTACACGCATACATGGCAATCATTGTGTACTGGTAGCTCAACATACTGTAGTGTCTTCTATAGAAGCCTGTTTTGAATACAAGCCTGATTTTTAAGATACTCTGTCAGCACATAAGCCTGGTTTAGTGTTGACAAACATAGAGATACCTGGTTTGAATAGAAGCCTGACTTGAATAGAAAGAAGCCTAGCACTGACATCGGCTTATACGGCCGTAAGCACCAGCTGCTTCTATACGCGACATTACAGTAATCAATTTTCCGTAACCCAAAAGTCCCTGATCCCCTATGCATTATGCGCAGGGAGTCGTTTTGGTACGGTTCCCTGATTATGCGCAAGACTCCCCAAGAGTACATTACCCCTCTTGCCAAGAGTACATTATGGCTATGTACTCTTGATAAGATAACCCCCGTATTATGTACTCTTGGTATAAGCTATAACCATTGTCCCAACCACAATATGGTTACTATAATTATGTAGTATGTACTCTGTCAGCACATAAGCCTGGTTTAGTGTTGACAAACATAGAGATACCTGGTTTGAATAGAAGCCTGACTTGAATAGAAAGAAGCCTAGCACTGACATCGGCTTATACGGCCGTAAGCACCAGCTGCTTCTATACGCGACATTACAGTAATCAATTTTCCGTAACCCAAAAGTCCCTGATCCCCTATGCATTATGCGCAGGGAGTCGTTTTGGTACGGTTCCCTGATTATGCGCAAGACTCCCCAAGAGTACATTACCCCTCTTGCCAAGAGTACATTATGGCTATGTACTCTTGATAAGATAACCCCCGTATTATGTACTCTTGGTATAAGCTATAACCATTGTCCCAACCACAATATGGTTACTATAATTATGTAGTATGTACTCTGTCAGCACATAAGCCTGGTTTAGTGTTGACAAACATAGAGATACCTGGTTTGAATAGAAGCCTGACTTGAATAGAAAGAAGCCTAGCACTGACATCGGCTTATACGGCCGTAAGCACCAGCTGCTTCTATACGCGACATTACAGTAATCAATTTTCCGTAACCCAAAAGTCCCTGATCCCCTATGCATTATGCGCAGGGAGTCGTTTTGGTACGGTTCCCTGATTATGCGCAAGACTCCCCAAGAGTACATTACCCCTCTTGCCAAGAGTACATTATGGCTATGTACTCTTGATAAGATAACCCCCGTATTATGTACTCTTGGTATAAGCTATAACCATTGTCCCAACCACAATATGGTTACTATAATTATGTATTATACCATGGTACGGTACGGAGGGCCTGTTTTCAGCCAATCAGCGCTCGTCTAGCCATGGTTATATGTATAGATTATAGACCGGTTAGGAGGTCTATACAGGATATATAGACCGAGTAAAAGACCGAGGTCCCCCGAGGTCTTTTACGAGGTCTATATATCCTGTATAGACCAACTATGAGGTCTATAATCTATTTATCGTGTTCTCCACACAATAGTTTCTCTCCATATACGACATATCCTTGTAATTCTAGTATTATACTATAGCCTATACCGCATTGTACTGCATTGAAAGTCAAGATCATTGTTTAAACTAGGTTCAGCATCGGTAGCACAGTGGCTGGGTGGTAAGGAAGAGTGACTGAGATTCACAAGGTTGTGGGTTCAAATCCCATCTTGTGTATTTCTGCTTTCTTCAAAAATTTCTTTTTCTAAGTTGGAGAGAAAATTTCTAAGTCCAAGAAGTAAGTTCTAAGGAGTCAAATATAAGTAGTCAAATATATCGTGTATTTGACTAAGCAGTCAAATACGCGATATATTTGACCGCTTAGGTATCAGGGAAATTAGTGGGGTCAAATACTAAGAAGGCGATAATGGCCAGTATAAATCCCGCGCGGGATTTATATAGAATATAAATCCCGGTGCACGGTACGTACGCTAGGGCACTGCCACCGTACATGTTCACTGCCTGAACGGCAGTGAACTTGTACTAGGCACTTCAGGCGGTTTTTTCAAAACCAGAAATACTCATATTTCTTTCTTGTATCCGATTCAGATAGGTTTAGGAAGACTCCACAGAAAATTTGAAGCAAAAAGAATAACTTGGCACAGAGATATAGCCATCCAAAGTCGGAGAACTGAATAACGGCAATTTCAGTATTTCGACGGCACCAGCAGCATATCAGAAATTGGTAGGACTTGCTTCAGTGTCTATAGTGGCAAAATACCAGGCTCGCTGGAAGCAGGTCAAAATAACCAGATGAATGCAGAAACAGCATGGTTTGGAAAAACTTCGCATTTTTCATCCGTCCGGCAGCTCAGACGAAGATATCGGGTGTGGTCACCATGGCAACTCCATAGCAACTCCATCGCAACAGCATGAAAACAGTGCAGAGAAGCCTTTGCCGGCTTTGGAAAAGCATAAGATGAGACTTTGAGGTAAGATAAAGTAACTACAATAATTCAGTGCCAGAACACATTGTTGCTACAATGTACAGTACTGACGTGGTGACGACTACGGAAGAACAATGAGCCGATTACTGAGCAAACTAGAATTTTACCAGGTATTTGACGGAAAGAAATGACAAACTATTACATGTAGAACATTGTTTGCAAATGTTTGGGACTACTGAAACTTCAGCAACTCCAGCATGAGAGATTTTGTGCATAGAGTGTGTGCTGGATTCTTGGTATCACCGTCAATGCTTTTCTTGGTCGCTGGAAGCCACCTGCTGATCAGCTGACGATTTGTTCCAAGCAGGCCGTTTTGATGTCAGCTCTCTTGGTCCAGTCGCCGAAGTATATACTGTCCTACTCGTTGCCTGCAGGAGAGGACGACTGCTCCGATGCGACTCCAATATAATTATAACACCTGCAATATTTCTTCTTGCGCAGCCATGCGCATGGGCTCCGACGAACAAGGACTAGTGCCGGGAGGACGCCTGTCGCGGCTCGCTTTCAATAACACCTCGCATTATTTCTTCTTGCGCAGCAATGCGCAAAGTGTTGGACAAACGAGGACAACTGATTCCGAAAGGAAATACGACGCTGAAGACGATGAGCTACATGGCAAATGCGTGCAATCAAGTGAAATGCCCGAAAAATCCTTGCCGATTTTACTCGAACTGTACGTGAGTTCAAAAAATTGCCGCATAATGACGTATGTGGGCTCAAACGAAAGCTGAGGGCCTCAGCTACACGCTGCGCCACACGAGAAGGCCCTGCGCAGCTTCCGTGCAGCTACAGATCGATCTATGCATGCGCCTTTCCGTGGTGCCACGCATGTACGCGATTCAGCGTTAGCACTTTTTGACAGGTCGTGTCACGTGACTGAAGTGCCTACTTGTACGGCGGCAGTACTCCAGCGCACGGACCATACATAAACAGACACAACGGACACCACATGCACGTGTACACTCCACACAGAACGGCACACTGACGAGGAACAGTACACAATGGAAAAGAAGAATGACCTGGAATTCGTCTACAGAGTATTCTGTTATACTGAATCTGAGGATAAAGAACGTCGAATAACCACGAAGTATCCCGAATGGGTCAGCAATGTACATTGTACTTCGAAGAGTTGAAGATCATCAACGGACTGTCTCCTTCGTAAATAAGTTTATAATACCAGTGTACATGTACTTCAACCCGATTGGAAAAGGCTACAATAGATTGGATTGAAATGTGATACAAAACAGTGCATGCAAATGCATCTACTTGCAAGCAAAACTGATTATAAGATGCCGCATGTGAAAATCAGCACTGTACCATAATTATAGTAACACTTACTCCCAAAGAGTCTGTAATCTAACTAGTGACGGTAGTTTGATTCAACGACAAACTCCAACACCGCAGCAATTCAGTCGACTTCCGCACCGCTCACGACTCAAGACAAGATCATGAAGATGCTACAATATGCACTGGTACTGAAAGGAAATCTTATGCCAAACATCCACGGAGGAATCTCCTTCTGACCTTGCTCGACCATTCTTTCAACTGACAACTGATAACCATCAGAAGATGTTCATGTACTGCATGATGTAGGAGATCTCCAAATATTGAAATAGGTTCGTTGTTCTGGAAATGCGTAGGGGTACCTGGCATAAGTAGGATATGACCCTCGTAGTCGGGTTATACCGTACCCTCATATAAATCCCTCCTGCTATCGCAGTCGGGATTTATATTCAGCCGGTATAACCCTCTGACTCGGGTTATATCCTCTACGTATGCAGGGGCGTAGGAGGGGTTTGGGAAGTGGTACGACCGAAGGCCGTTTTGGAGGGGGGTCCGGGGGACCTTCCCCGGGAAAATTTTGTAAAAATGACACAAAATCCTGCGTTCTGGGAACTTCTGGCACAGTTTATAAAGTCATAATTTCACGGTCAGAAGAGAGGTGCATGGACATGCACAGATGCACGGCAGATCTACGAGTACGAGTCTAGAAAAAGGTCAAAGTCTGATGCGCATGCCATATGCGCATACATGTATGCATCGATGGATCCTGATTTTTTTATTATGGTTTTGCACGTTCCGGACGGACCACACTTTTCGAAAAGTGGTACGGCCATGGCCGTACCAGTCGTAGCGGGTGCTACGCCCCTGGTATGTACTCCTATTATATTCCCTATCAAGATCGCAGTACTACTAGTCTTGTTCCCCGGCCTAGTACACAGTCAGTACGCTGTAGGCAGTACTTGACGTACAAGACTGGAGTGAAGTGTCAGTAGATCTGTTGACACTATGACAGCATGCATGTTGTACTTGTATTCTTTGATCTTGACATTATAATACCAAGAGTACATAACCCCGGTTATGTACTCTTGATAATACTTGTCAATAATATTGCAATCTTGATTTGCACAATGCATGCCATCAAGAGTGTTTATGGACTCTTGCTGCCATCAAGAGTACATAACCCCAGCTAGGGTTATGTACTCTTGATGCCATCAAGAGTTCATAACCCCCACTCTTTGATCTTGACTGTTGATGCCATGGCGCATGTGCTACGTTACGTCAACACGTGTGTCGTGTGACGTAGTGTGTCTTTGAAGTTTTTTTGGACTCCAAAAAAGTTTCACTTCGCATGTTCATGTTTTTGTTTCTATTCCCGCATTTGTAGATCTACAGATTGTGGGCCTATTAGTATTTCTTCGCTTTACTTCTAAAACCTTATTGAAGTATGTTAGTGGTGGTATTCTCAATAGGTAGACAGCATACTCATAATCCATCATATAGATGCTCCCATTGTCGTCGTACCGAATGTAAAGTACATTTTAGGTGTTGATTTTCGAGCCACACACAATACTCGTTGTGATATTCTGTTGAAATGGCTCCTCTCAGTGAGGATGTAGAATGCACCAGTTTGTGCGTGTCCCGTCCTCTATATCAGCACGGATATGCTGGACCCTTCGCAGTTCTTTACGCATCTTGGCTGTACGTCTGGAGCAGCGTCCTTGGAGCAGATGCATCTGTTGAGGCTATTCTAATAGGCTGTGCAGTGATCGCGATCTTGCAAGTGCTGGTGGCTCTCTTTTGCCTATGGTCGGTGCACTTCAAGTGCTTTTGCACGTGCAGAACCGTACGTTTCTGGTTTCTGGTGCTCTTGTTGCCATGCATTCGATGCTCATTGAAATTGTCAACTGGGCTTATAAGCTGAGTAATGCAACCAAGAGTATGCAACTGTGATCTCTTTCCTATGGACCAGCTGTGCAGTGCCCTGCCTTTATTATAACATGCAGGTTCATCCACGCACCATGGAAAGTATTAAACCATAAAAAAATAACTCCTTTCCCTGCGAATATAAACTTTCGGAGGGAAGGGAAGTGAATTGCAGTTTATACAGTACCCAGAATCTATGTATTGCGCCGGGATTAAAACTACTGTAATCGAGAGAAAAAATGTGTATGCTGCGAGAGGTGGTAGTGTTACCTGTTTGAGTGCTCGGGCACAGGGCATGATGCAGACAAATATTGTATTGGAGGCAGTGCGCCATGCGCTGACCCCATAATCACAGTTGAATACTCTTGGTATTGGCCTCTTGAGGCTTGGTATGCTACGTGTAGGTCATGGAATAAGAAGCATGTAGGCATTTCATTGCAGACTTTTGGTGAAGCTGGACATGCTCGAATTCCGCTAGCAGTGCTTTGCAGCAGGTACTGATGCAGTAGAGAATTGCCACGGGTGTTCAGTGGCGGTTCCAGGGGGAGGGGGGGGGGGGGTTCCGGGGGTTCCATGGAACCCCCTAAATTTTGCAAAGACAATTGTGCGGCTGAGAAATATCGAAAAATATCATGTGTGCACAAAAGGACGTCCGTCCGATCACAGTCAGTGCAGTCACTGAGTCAAGGAGCACAGACTGTCAGTCAGTGCACTGCATGCGCGTGCGGTAGATCGATACTGTACGGATTGTAGTCTGTACTGGTGTTCACGTCCGTGATTTACAAATGGACACTGTAGACAACATTGGGTGTTTGTCTCCTTTTTGATCTTTCGAAACGATCCAAACTTACCTCCATTGGCGCTGTCATTCACTGCTGCTCAGGATGGGTGTGGTGTGGTCAGTATTCCTTGGACAAGTTTTTTGCAGAAGAGAAAGGATGTTCCGAGTATTGACACTCTTCAACGAACTTCGAACCGTACACGTAGAGTTCAAGCTCCTCAGAAGATGAGGGCTCCGACATCCAAGCAAAGCCAGTAATCTCTACCTGCTGCAGCATGCAGTAATGACTAGTTGTTCCTCCGCAGGAACGGAATGCTGCGCCAGCGATGTGTTTTAGATGACATTGGAAGGATTGGACACTGTTTCGCTGCTGTTGTTTCTGTCACTGAAGTGAAGACGATGCTCTTGTCCTGTGACTATAGAGCATTTCGCATCGTAAAAAGGCCAAAAATTTCCGAAAGTACAAAATAAATGGACAGGGAAAGTAACTAAGTTGTCATTTCGGCATTCCTAGCTCTCAACGTACCCATGGCTTGCACATTCGATCTTTACAAGAAGTTGAAAGGGTCTTCAAGCCCTCACTGAACCTGTGTGCCAGTCGATTGCATACATGTATAGTATATTATTATGTGCCCGTGCTAAATAATATTCAATGTAGGGTAAGCAGCAGCATTTGGCCCTGTACAGGTTTTCCATCGTCCACCACACCACAACTGCGCTCCGACTCAGTCTCCAGCGATGGTGGTGTGCTGTGGCAACGTGTCGAGGCCGGCTGGAGAGCGCAGTTGTGGTGTGGTCGACGATGGAAAAATATAATAATATTATGTCCGTAGTGTGTTTTAAAAGCAGGCGATTCCCACTAACACAATCGAATTGTCGTTATTACAAGTGTCAACCGCACATCTGATTCCATAATATTTTGGCTGTTCAATTTTGGTTCAACCGGAACCCCCCTGTAGAGATCTCTGGATCCCCCCCTGGTGTTGAATGAGTAAGGCGACAGTCTGAAGCACATGTGCATATAGGTGGAGGCACGTCCATGTCCACGTGGCCGCGACTAATTCTACTGTTGTCGTTGTACAAGCCTCTGTGGCATGTTCTTTAAAATGAGGCTGCTTTGTCGTGTTGCCTTCATACTGATAGTATCAGTATGAGTAGAACTACATGTACACGTGCAGGAGAACCTCTCTAATAATCTGGATCTCCGATAGGCGGACACTTCGTTCAACTGGACACCTGGCGGGCAGGTACCAGTATCTGCAGTCGAAATCTTGAAAACTTCTCCCTTTCGTGGTGATCGGCTGAACTGCTTGAGCGCATAAAAAGGCTGGACATGTAGCCCTCAAACTCCTATTGTGCATGCCTATGAGTGAGGCAAGAGAATGGTGGTTGTGTCATATCCATTGTGGTTGCAATGTATTGCCGAGGTACGGACAAGTCTGAGACACGGGAACTCTTGGGCGCCCGAGAATGGGCCCGGATAAAAGAGGTTCTATTGTGGGTTGTATTGATGTGTGGCGCAGGCATTGTCTTGCTACCAGTGTCTCATCTCTTGCACATTCCCCTTTTTATCACGATGAGTAGATACTTCAAAGTACTATAATAGGATAGAGTCAGTAACAGATACGCTGTGTAATTCTGCAAAGTCCTTGCATTGCCTGCACTGCCTACACTGGGAAGCTGTTGTGGAGTGTGTCAGAATGCTAATCCGTGTTGTGCACTACATGCACGTGTGTGTGTGTGTGCGCGTGTGTGTGTGTATGGTGGTATAACGTATTTTCCATTAGGTAAACGATGTGAATGAAGCCAAACTTGTGAAGGTGATTCCTACTCCGAATAATGGATATCCAGAGCTAGTTCCTCTGCTAAAAGAAAAGGTAATTGTCATCTAATGATTACTCATGTAGAGTATAGACTAATGCCTGGTATAAGATATTTCCAGAAATGCTTTGGCAAAGAAGAGATGTAATGAGGAGTACCAACCTTTGCTATGAAATGCAAGTTGAGTTTTTCCTGTTGTTGACCTGTATGCTGTCTGCCTTCTGTGTTTAAAATAGTGGTGTGTATTTCAAAGTAAGTTTTTAAGTCACCTGGTTCTTATTGTGAGTATGTATAGAAAGAACTTTACATACATGTAGCGATCCTTATGCTTTCTTCTACAATCCATCTCTCTCTCTCTCTCTCTCTCTCTCTCTCTCTCTCTCTCTCTCTCTCTCTCTCTCTCTCTCTCTCTCTCTCTCTCTCTCTCTCTCTCCCCCTTCGTGTCTCTCTCTCTCCCCGTCTTGTCTCTCTCTCTCTCCCCTTCGTGCCTCTCTGCCCCTTTTCGGAGGTTTGCAGTAGGAATACGGGTGAATTC
>NC_088643.1:54222940-54247940 GCF_964019385.1 Sycon ciliatum | reverse complement strand
AAATAATCGAGCAGCAGTGCCGCGAAGCACTTATTATACTGATAGAGCAGTATTAGCCAAACATGGCTCAGGGATTTTCCTGCATTGAGTGTTGCACTAGCCACTCATCACACAGGACCAAGCTTGCAACTACTTGTAGTATGATTTGTTAGTTCACAATCTAGAGTTGTAGGTCTTAGCGTCCGTTCTTATCTCCCCTCGGGAAAGTTCGATTGGCTGTGACAAGTTGGAGACGATATTCTACTGCCCTTTATCATTCACAGTGTAAAGTGATAGGACTGGTTTTAACTAACGTGTGTTCTTAGGCCACACGTTTTTATTTCTATGTTTCTCGTCACCCGCGCGCATACGATTCAGGAGTCTGGAAGAAAAAAAGAAAAAAAACTGTGCTGCAGTGACTGTGCATGTGGTGACCAGCACACTCATGAACATGTACATAATGTGGCCTGGCCTGCGCGACACTTGATGCAGGGATGGCATTTTGTGCGCAATCTAGCTGCACATGCACAGATTGTGACATAAGCTCCTACCACATACATGTACTACTTCCTACCACATACATGTACTACTAGTAGTTGCTAACTATGGATGCTATTTTGCATAGTGTATTGGTAGATTTTAGTGTGAACAAAGGTCTAATGAACTTTTTTTATTTTTCGGTCATTTTTTATTTTTTTCCACCTCTCGCATACGTTTTTAGATTTTCAGGTGACGAGAAACATAGAAATAAAAACGTGTGGCCTTATATCCTCTCGGAAAAGTTTGAGATGCTGTGAAAAGTTGGAGAAGTGTTCTAATATGCTCCCTGAATTTTGAGAGATTCTCCAAAACTCTTCGAATTTCAAAGGCGGTCGAAACTTTGAGATTCCTGCATTCTTCGGTCCGGGCATGCGAACTGCTGCGAAAAGCCATGTGTTGGATCGTGAGCGCACGGCTTACCCCTTTCCCCTTGCGCACAGTGCGTACTGCATTCCAGTCTCTCAAGTCAAGATCGTGAGTGCCCCCTTTGGTGCTACGCATGTGTACTGCATTGGAGTCACTCAAGTCAAGATCGTGAGTGGCCCCTTTGGTGCTACGCATGTGTACTGCATTGGAGCCACTCAAGTCAAGATCGTGAGTGGCCCCTTTGGTGCTACGCATGTGTACTGCATTCGAGTCACTCAAGTCAAGATCGTGAGTGGTCCCGCGTGGTGCTACGCATGTGTACTGCATTCAAGTCACTCAAGTCAAGATCGTGAGTGGCCTTTGGTGCTACACATGTGTACTACACTTGAGGCACTCAAGATCCCGGCCCCTTTGGCGCTGTGCATGTGCGAAAGATCTCTGAATTCTTCGAGACCTGTCCCTAACTTATTCCAGTTTCTTCGACTTCCTGGATAATATATTTCTCCGAGATATAATAATAATAATAATAATAATAATTTGGAAAGGATGGGAGAACTTCAAATTCAAAGGATCAGTCGGGGAAGTGAACTGCCTGAAAAGAGAAAAAAAAAAACTAGGTTTCTAGGTTCAGCCTGGTCCCATAGCTCAGTGGTTAGAGCATTGCTCATGACAAGCAGGGTCCCAGGTTCGAGTCCTGGTGGGTCTGGCGTTTTTTTTCTCTTTTCAGGCAGTTCACTTCCCCGACTGATCCTTTGAATAATAATAATAATAATAATAATTAAAAAGCTTACGTGGAGATAAAAATGTAATTAACGCAATAAATGGAGTAAGCTGTGCACTCAGTACAACCACCATTAGCAACACTTGTTTTCATGTATAGTATCTTGTTCCTTGAACGTTTTCGTGGCCATCTCATCAGAAGGATTACTGGCAAATCAAAATTAAAACGTTCAAGGAACAAGATACTATACATGAAAACAAGATTTGCTAATGGTGTTTGTACTGAGTGCACAGCTTACTCTATTTATTGCGTTAATTATAATAATAGTTACAATTCGCATGTCACTCATGGAAGGATCCATGGGCTTAACGCATCTGTCAACGAAATCCACGAGATGCTAGAGAAAATTCAAATGCCCCCTTTAGGTGAGCAGCTCTCCAAAAAAAGTCCGACATTATCCTATTTGGACACGGTAACCCCAGTTATGAACAAATACTACGGGTATGGGCGGTGTGTGGGCGGAGAACTTGAATTGTCTATAAATTAGTGAGTGGATGAGGGTTAATGGCAGTGTTTGCCCCTGCTGGTATTGTGAATTGCGGAGTTCTGAGTATTTTCCCATGCAAGTTAGTTGCATGCTGCGCAGTGCCATTCCCCATATCCATGCTGCAAACTGCAACCTGTGCCATTGACGAAAAAAGTAGGCTTACAGGTAACTTACTCCGTACCTCAGATCCAGCAAAGGAAAACTAGAGCAGAGGTCAAAACACACCGATTCCCACGGTCCTAGAAGGCAGTTCAATGATGCCAGTGGCTGCATCACAAACGCTGCCTTCTGTTATGTGCACGGGCAGGTACGTAACAACTGGCCTGAACATGAGAGCCGTTTGTACTATATCCGTGGCCAGGAAGATGAAAGGACGAACGAAGCAGAAAAGGACCGTTGACCGTGGCGAACAACTGCACTTCCAGAGGGCACACAGCTTGTCAGAAGCAGCCGATTGCATCTTCGATAATCTTCTTTCCTAACTGCATTCAGCTTGGTCTTGCCTGTACGTTGTCTGGAAAGTGAAAGTACGAATGAAGGAAAAGAAGACTTACCCTTGCGAACAACTGCATATCCAGACGACACACAGCTTGCCAGAATCAGTGGGGTATATCTTCGTGAATCTTCTTCCCTAATTGCATTCAGCTAAGTCTTGCTCGTGCGTTGTCTGGAAAATGAAAGGATGGACAAAGGAAAATAAGACTTAGCCGTTGCGAACAACTGCATATCCAGACGACACACAGCTTGCCAGAATCAGTGGGGTATATCTTCGGTAATCTTCTTCCCTAATTGCATTCAACTTGGTCTTGCTCGTGCGTTGTCTGGGAAATGAAAGGATAGATGAAGGAAAAGAAGACTTAACCGTTGCGAACAACTGCATATCCAGACGACACACAGCTTGCCAGAATCAGTGGGGTATATCTTCGTGAATCTTCTTCCCTAATTGCATTCAGCTAAGTCTTGCTCGTGCGTTGTCTGGAAAATGAAAGGATGGACAAAGGAAAATAAAACTTAGCCGTTGCGAACAACTGCATATCCAGACGACACACAGCTTGCCAGAATCAGTGGGGTATATCTTCGGTAATCTTCTTCCCTAATTGCATTCAACTTGGTCTTGCTCGTGCGTTGTCTGGAAAATGAAAGGATAGATGAAGGAAAAGAAGACTTAACCGTTGCAAACAACTGCATATCCAGACGACACACAGCTTGCCAGAATCAGTGGGGTATATCTTCGTGAATCTTCTTTCCTAATTGCATTCAACTTGGTCTTGCTCATGCGTTGTCTGGAAAATGAAAGGATGGATGAAGGAAAAGAAGACTTAACCGTTGCGAACAACTGCATATCCAGACGACACACAGCTTGCCGGAATCAGTGGGGTATATCTTCGTGAATCTTCTTTCCTAATTGCATTCAACTTGGTCTTGCTCGTGCGTTGTCTGGGAAATGAAAGGATGGACGAAGGAAAAGAAGACTTAACCGTGGCAGACACCTGCATATCCAGACGACACACAGCTTGCCAGAATCAGTAATAACGAGCAAGCATAATCGGAGTTACACCGAGAGCTGGATGCTGGCCCATGCTTTTGGAGAAGAAACTTGCATTCTGAAAAGCGTTCCTTTAGTGCAAGGAGCTATACCAGGTCAGCGAGCCACACCATGTCAGCAGACCAGCGAGCCACATCATGTCAGCAGACCAGCGAGCCACACCATGTCAGCAGACCAGCGAGCCACACCATGTCAGCAGACCAGCGAGCCACACCATGTCAGCAGAGCCACACCATGTCAGCAGAGCCACACCATGTCAGCGAGCCACACCATGGCAGCAGACCCACGTTCTCTTTTCATCTTGTAGACACTTCAGTCTTCTTGAATTGCCTTCTAACTCTGTAGCCAGTGTGGGCTTTCTGCAGGCGCCTGGCCTGAACCTCATGAGCATTACTTCGTACGTGTGCAAATGTGGTCCCCGTTCTTGTCCTCAACGTTACGTTGTGGCTGCCCGCTATAAAATATACCTCTGGTTTTGCGCATCGCTACCCTCTCCAGTGCAGCGCCATGGATTGCCTGCAAGTCTTGAAGTCAATAAATCGTCAGACTGCACCCAAACACACACGTTACCTTATAGATATGGACATCTATCGGGGTCTGAGACCTCTGCCAGTCAGACGGCCGGTTTGCTTGACATCAATCTTGGCACTAATGAGCGAGAGAGCATCCGTGGACCGGCTGTTGTTCAGATTTGTACATGGATTTTGGACCTTGTTTTCGCGCAGCTCACTTCTCAAGCAGAACGAACAGTCCGGGTTGCTAGTATAATTATGTTGTATCTTGCCTGCTTCTTATTCTTACCTTTGGAGATTAGCATCACCTGAGCTGGCGTGCTGTGACTGCTGTTTGCATGTAGCATAGACTGTGCGGGCAGCATCGCGTTAATTTTAAAGATATGCCAGCGTGGCTAGTTGGCTGCTTTTTTTGCAATGCGCTGCCTTTCTTTTCTATAGCCGTCAAGTCAGTGATTTGAATGGACACGAGCACTTTACTAACGTTGCTGTGTGAATCCTGTTGTTGATGTTGGTATTCGTTGACACTTCTGCTGCTGCTGCTGCTGCTGTTGTTGTTGTCGTCGTCGTTGTTTTTTTGTCCAGGTCTTCCGAGGTGGCAAGTGGAAAACCATTTCTAGTGATGGGCTTGTGCCGGGTGACTTACTCTCTATTGGTATGTGCCACCAGTACTTGTGTGTGCGTGTGCACTTTTGTGACGTGTTACAAAGCACCCACTTCATGTGCCATGTGCCTTTTCACAGTTTACACGCTGGGTTTTGCTGGTCAGAATGCCGAGTACAGGTGCCTGTGCAATGCTAATAGGTTGGTGCCTGTTGGCGCCTGGAAGTCTGGTGTCCGCTGCGCAGTATTTAGTGTAGTTTGGCGAGCAATGAGTGGTACATTTGCGCACTCGCGTACTCTCTGAAGAAGGGCCATGCGTGCCAGCCCCACGAGGATCGGAGTCAATGCATGTCATACAGTTAGCAATACGTGTGTATCCACCTACATTTCTAGTCGGTCACCAGTGGCTAAGCAATGGTACGGAATTGATAGGACACAAGGACCATCTGTAGACGACCCGTGCTAATCTGTTCATAATGTGCATGTTAGCGCGGATAGCAGCTCTTTTCCGTTTCAAGCCCTTGCTGAAGTCCCGTGCAAGTACAGGCACGAGTATTCAAGTGTTTGGCACACGCATGTTCGCGTATCAGTAACACTATGTCACCCTATTGTATTATGTAAAGCTGGTAGTTTGCTCGATTGCATGCAATCTTATTTTGCTGATTTCTTATTGGATGCTGTGTACCGTGCTCTGCCAGGCCGCTCAACTGGAGATTTTGTAGTTCCGTGTGATGTGCTGCTGATGCGCGGCTCTTGTATTGTGGACGAAGCGATGCTGACGGGTGAATCTGTGCCACAGATGAAGGTCAGTGTGTCTTTACATAGATGTGTGTGTGTGTGCGCGCGCGCGCGTGTGTGTGTGTGTGTGTGTATGTGTGCGCGTGTGTGTGCGCGTGTGTGTGCGCTCGTGTGCGTGTATGTGTGTGTGTGTGTGTGTGTGTGCGCGCGCGCACACGTGCATTCACTTGCTTACAAGATGAGTAATATTCTCTTGGCAAGGAATAAAAACAGTGACCAGTCTGCTGCACCAGCAGAACCTTTTAGCCAGCTGTCCCCTCACACCTGCTCCCCCAAAGTCCAGCAGCAATCTGCGTTTCATATTTACTTTACTACTTTCAGCCAATAAGCACTTGTCACTTTTGCATTGAGGCACTTGTATAGTGTAGCATTGCTCCTATCTCAAACCCGCAGGTCGGTGGTATGTCGATGTGTTTGTTGGTGTTTAGGAGCCGATGGATGGTGTCAGCGACAACCCAGTGTTTGACATCAACACTCATGGCAGGCTGCACGTGATCTTCGGAGGGACCAAGGTCGTGCAGCACACCCCACCGCCCAAGTCCTCCGGTAGCATTCGACGTAAGGCAATACTATTTAATAACATCCATATTCTTTGTGAGCTCGTGAAGGCATCATGATGAGGAAGTTGCACGCAGTTCACATATAAATACTGTACTTTTCTCTTTCTTGTGTGTTCTTATTCCTGTCTTTTATACATGCTTTATTTGTGCTCAGCTTCTGACAATGGATGCTTGGGATATGTGCTGCGTACTGGATTTCACACGTCCCAGGTAAGAGATACTTTGTGCAAACTGGTATGCATCGTTTCACATATCGAAGGAGATCTGCTTTGGCAATCCTCAGATATGTGCCCAGTGCTGTCTTGTACTGTACTGAACATGTGCAAACCGGTGGTCTGCATTGTGTGTGTGCAAGTTGTTGTGTTTACGCACCTGCACTGCCTGCATTATGCTGCAACATCACCATACTGTCTGTACTCTGTATGCTTGAGATTGTGTGCGTGCATAACTGTGTGTTTGTGCACAGGGAAAGCTGCTCAGAACCATCCTATACAGCGTGAAGCGGGTGACTGCCAACAACCTGGAGACTTTTGCCTTCATCATGTTTCTGATGGTCTTTGCGGTTGCAGCATCTTCGTATGTTTGGGTGCAAGGTAGGGTTGCAACAGATTGACTTGAGCTTCAGATTATTTAGACTCTAGGCTGCGCATCATCAGCTGCCATTTTTTCCTGTCCATAATTTTTCGAAAAATAAAAAAACCCGTCATGCAAAAAGGGGTGGCCGTGGGTGGTCAAGAGCGCTCGCAAAATTTAACTTTTTGATTTTCCATACACTTGTTGCACACTGTGCTGTAGGATGGATTGTTGCAAACGCCCAACAAAGTCAGTCATGTACCAAGGTGTAGTTGTAGGAGGCACATGTGACATGGGCGTCAGTAGATCTACTTGACCCGGGTACAGTCATGCAGTCCATGCAGCCAGTGAATCTGGGGTCAGGAGTACTCATATTCTAACTGGGCATGGGGACAATCAAAAAAATAATAGGACAAAATGGAGGGTGTAGTGGGTGGGTGGGTGGGTGGGTGGGTCCGAGAAAAGTTTGCACGAGGACGGATTTTTTAATTTTTCTATATTTACGAACGACCCCTTCTTTATTTTGTGCATGTATTTTAATACTTCGAAGTACATGCACAAACATGTACAATGTGGTTTGTAAATTATCTCGGTCCATCCTTCTCTCAGTCTTTGTATCAAACATTTCACCCCCGTCGTTTCTTCTCATGGCGTGCTTTTCAGGTTCTGCCGATCCTGATCGTAACCGTTACAAGCTCTTCCTGGAGTGTACTCTCATCCTGACATCAGTAGTGCCTCCAGAACTGCCTATTGAGTTATCGCTGGCTGTCAACACGTCTCTCATAGCCCTCGTGAAACTCGGTGAGTTGCACTTGCACTTGTACACCGACAGTTCTGTACAAGTCTGATAAAACCAGGGGAGATGTTGATGCTACTCGCTAATTGGAACTTGCTTCCTGGACCTTATTCTCTGTCTCCTATTATTTTGTTTCATCATTGTTATGATGTGATGTGAGATATCAGTGTCTTATAGCAGCATTCCCTCCCCCCCCCCCCCCGAAAAATAAACATTTTTTAAACTCAATGCACTGCAGAGTCTATGTTGCATTCGCTTGCTTAGCTCCCTGTTTTCTGTTGCTGTGGCTGTTGTGACTGCGTTGTAGCAGATGCTTATGTCTATGTGGGCGGTGTGCTGAGTGCGAGTTTATATAAGAAATTTCGCAAAGGCTCCTTTCCCCTGCTCTTTGGGAAATCCGCGTAGCTCTGCTCCAGTTTGCTTGGGTTTCGTGTTGACATCATAGACTTTATGGGTGAATTCTATGGAAATGTTGGTGCTATTTCAAAGTTGGACGGTTGGTGCTTGTCTTGTATTTTTTTAATCCTAATTCTTCGTTTCTTTTTTGGTTGCCATCGCCGTGCATGCAGGAGTATTCTGCACCGAGCCATTCAGGATCCCCTTTGCTGGCAAGGTGGACTACTGCTGCTTTGACAAGACTGGCACACTGACCTCTGATGAACTGGTCGTGGATGGCATTGCTGGCATGGACAGGTATACAGAAATTTAGAAGGGACAGACAGACAGACAGTGACAGAGAGATTGATACATAATGGTGTATCGTTAAATTAACTTGTGCTAGTGAGAGGTACTTCAAAATATATGGGAAGGTTCTTATTCTGTTGTGCTTGACCTCTATGCTGGGTAGGCTACATTGCCGGGATAGTTGTTTGTTGCATAGAATGTACTAGGTTGTTAGTTGCAGTAAGTACTATGGCAGCTGGCGAGTGTCTTGCTGGGCAAGCATGCCTGTGTGTGGCTGTGTGTGCATAATTTGTTTGTGCTGCTTTCACCCGCTGACCCTTACAGTGAGAACATCAGTAAGCTATCGCCAGTTGCTTCCTGTGAGCCGACCACTCAGCAAGTGCTAGCTTCTTGCCACTCACTAGCTCAACTCGAAGATGCCATGGTCGGTGATCCCCTGGAGAAATCTGTCCTGTCCGCTATTGACTGGCATTTGTCTAAAGGTAATCCTTGCTCTCCGCTGTGTGTTGTGGTCAGCAACGTCTTTGTGAGCAGGAGCCATACCGTGAATGTTCATTTCCGGCTGACCATATTTGTGTTGTGACTTTTTTCATGCATCTTATCAGCTGACTGATGCTTGTTTTCTCGTCAAAGTTGAGACCAGAGCAGCTTCCGGGTATTGGAGCCTTTCTCAAAGTTAGTGGAAACTCTACACAACTCCACTTTAGGACCAAAACAAGGGTACGAATCTCGCCTCCAGTGGGATGTGTTGTACTACAGTCCATTTCAAAACTATAGACGCGTAGGGTTTGTGAAATATTTCAAATTTGGCTTGACCTTTTTGAGAATAGTTTTCGGAATATTGCTCAGGACCGCTCCACACTTACTCTCATTATAGTTTCTAAACGATTGGATAACAGACGCCCAATTTGGAAAAAATTATGCACAAAGTTATAGTTTTGAAATGGACTGTAGTACTTCCAAACCAGCTTGCAATGGTCAATGCACTGTGTACATTTGTTGTCTACGAGCCATTTTGCAGGTGTTGTATACTTTACAGCATTAGTTATTTTCTTCCGAACTTCAGTTTTTGAGAGCTCATGTCCGTTTTTCTATACGGCTGTGCGTGTTTGTTTGGTCGTCGCTGCACGTTGATCATCAGGTGATACGGTGGCATCGAGACACGGCAAGAAGCAGACCGTTCGCATCCTGCACCGCTTCCACTTCAACAGCACGCTGAAGAGAATGTCGGCAATTGTCTCCACTCAGGTCCAGGGTACAATGGGAACATCCTACTTGATAACTGTCAAAGGAGCTGCCGAGGTGCTACGTCCCAGGGTAGGTTACATGCCAAGTTTCAGAAAACAAACTCGTAGGGAATTTCAATAAATTCAAAGGGTTTTATGTGTTTAAATATGATTTGTCTTGCGCGCATCTGTATAGCATGCGTATCAGTTGTAGTACAGTGCAGTACAGTACGTTCACTGCTTATGCCTATGGTGAGGTCACATGGGGCGTCACAAGGTATTTCAGGGCGGTGCGGTCAACCATCAGACGTAGAGTTTACTCCTGGTGAGGGGGTCCGCTGGAGTTTTTTTTCCCAAAATCAAGAGCCCAAATAACAGTGCATTTTATTGATTCCCGGGGCGGGTTACCTGGGCAAAGAGTGGTGCAGCCAATACCGTAGTGACTGCAGCAGCGTGTGCGACTCCCCTGCATGATAATATCTCAATCAATAGAACAACACTGCATGATAATGTCACTGTGTGTGCACATACAGATCTTCTGTATTCATCACCCTGTGCATTGTTTTGTCTTGATCTCTATTGCTGTCTGTACGCTGTGTCCTTTCTTCGTTCCCTGCACTGGTCTAGTTTGCTGAGCTGCCTTCTCACTTTGACGCCGTCCACAAGCACTTCTCCTTGTGTGGTTCGCGTGTTCTGGCCTTGGGCTACAAGCACATCTCGGAGCCCAGCACTCAACAGGTCAGTCAGTCAGGCTGTGTTCACGTGAGAATTTCTATTAGCCAGAGTTGAAAGTCTGTATGGTAGTAGGACTCTTAGGAGCCAACGCCGCATACGGTTTTCTTTTCCGGAGTTGTGCAAAGCTCTTGCCAGATTCCTTAGTGGATGGGGCCCCGCGTTACCAGTCGAGGGAATCCCTTGTTCAGGGAACATTCGGTTTTTACACGAAAACTCAGGCGTTGATATGGAGATTGACAAGTACGCACGGTCAAATCGCGCCGTGCGCCCGCCGTGCGCCCGCGGCCCGAAAAGAGGAAGATGGATGCGCTGCGAAGGCCTCTGTTCTCATTGAAAGAGATGTGGCACAATTTCGATTTGCCTTGAAATATCAGTCCCTCTTTAGGTAACTTTGCGGAGGTAACCCCAAAAGTGCGGAGGTTGGACAGTGTTTTAGCCTGGCCTGTAGGGGTTTATGGAGGTTTTGCCCGAAAAAAAATTGAACTCTGCCATGTCGTTCTCGAGAGAGAAGCGACGAGAAGAAGCCCGTTTTGCATTTTCAACATTTTGTCATCATGGGCAAGATATCCACGAAGAAGAGACACTCTGGAGGTTCTCAATACCAGTTTGCGTGCAAGAATCCCTTCCACGATGAGTGGGAATCGCCTCGGCATAGCTCCAAGGATGTTCGGGTTCGCAAGTGTATTCTGGCAGTGTTGTCAGCGCTCTCTGGACGAGACGTATCTGCAATTTGTAGGAGCTGCGGACGACTGGCTGACTTGAAGGATTTAATCACCAACCACCCTCTGTACGAGCCTCGGAGGGGCGATAGCTATGGGGACTCTGTAGACATGGTAGATGCCAGCGAAGATGTTCCTCAGGCTCTCCCAGAGGTAAGCTCCTGCGATGATGTAGATGATTCTTTTCCCCCTGTCTTCAGCCAGTCCCGAGAAACCTCCTCAGCCTCAAACGAAGTACCGGTTGATTATGTTGAAAATGTTGATAATGTTGAAAATGTTGATTCTTTGAAGCGTTTAGAGAGAGTGTTGGTGGCCAAAAACTGTGCGTTGGCTGCATTGTCGAAGATGCATTTGCAGAAGGATAGCAAAATTGAATTACTTGAGAAGGAAATAATTAGTATGAAAAAGGAAAGTGTAGGTTCGCTTCTGAGCACCTCGGAAGGTCGCTTGGACTTGCTACGTAGGCTGTGTGTGGCTGAGCAGCCGCAGTTCAAAGCAGATGTGTTGAGTGCTGTTGAGTCAGCAAAGTCAAGTAGATCATTGCAGAACTTGCTGTCCATCCCGACGGGTCAGTTCAGCAACAAACCCTACAACAAGTTTGTTGAGACGTTTGTGACGGGCATGACCTCCAGCACGTTTACACTTGACTTCTCCGTTGCCGACCGCCGCACAGTTCTTCAAGCGCAAGCCATGGAGTCTCTCTATGCTGCTGCTAACTTGAATTACTGTGCAGAATTCCATGTTTTGCTCCAGGCGATAGTGTACAGCATCACCCAAAGCAAGACAACCCTCGACATTTTTGGTCACCTAGGGTCGGGGGGGAGTTATAAGCTCGTGAAAGATTGGTTGGCTGGGTTGGGTGGTAGCGAGCTGCAAGTTCCTGAAGGGTTCGTGAGTGTTGGGTTTGACAATGAGCAACGACAACTTAAGTCGTACCTCTCCCGTGGCAGCAATCGTTCCACGTATGAGGTTCTGACCAATGTTGTCTATGCCCGTCATTCCCATGTTCCTTCCCAAGAAAAGGGAGATTTCCATTTCCGAAATTGGAAATTTCCAACTGTCACTGAGATTCAATGTGCAATAGATCAGGTACCGGATCCTCTTGATCAAGAATCTTTGATTAAGCCACACTTGCTGAGTTTCATGAACAAAAGGATTGAAGCTCTTGTGTCTGAGCAGAGGCTATCAGCTGACCCAGTTGATAGCCATCTTGCATCATTGGAACGAGAAAGACGGTACCTGATCTGCCCTAAATGTTGCACACAGATGGAGCGCAGGCTGCATTTGTGTCCCAATGCGACATGCAGGGTAAATGTTAGGCAGGCATTGCAAGCTGACCAAGGCAAATCAGTGGTGTCGACCGAGCACATCAAAGTCACCAAGCCAGGCACACTAAAGTCAGGCACCGAGTTTGTGTATGTACCGCATGTGGACAGCAGTACCGGTGTTTCGTTAACCAGAGTGTCCTCAAAGACCAGTGGTGAAGATGTGCCCCTTGTGTCCCCGGCAGATGTTGGGTTTCTAGAGCCCATTTTTGTCAACCCCAACTCCCATGAAGCTGTTCGCATTGTATTGCGCGATGTTGGGAAGCGTGCAAGGGTAAAACAATGTGTAGGTGACGAGGGGGTGAGGGAATGGCTCACTGTTGTGTGTGACGGCTTGCCGTACTCCCTCATATTGACTGTGATGGAGGAGGCAAGGCGTGATGCAGCCAAATTGGCTAACCATGAAGCAGGAATATTGCATGTCGACTCAATGTCGAAGGCTGACCTGAAGAGTGCATGCAGTACAAGGGGCTTGGGTGTAACAGGGAACATGAGTACGTTACGTGAGAGGCTGAGGAAGTTTTTAGATGATCTGGTTGAGAAGGGTGAATTGATGCCCCCAACAAACATTCCTGATGGGGAGTTTGATTGGGTACTACCCATTTCAGGTGGCTTGCACTGGGAGATGAACATCATCCAGTGCATTGTCAAGTCTCTGTGGCCATTTGCCTATAAGGAGTTCGCTATTAGCCAGGGATATACTTCTCCTAAGCAATTGGATTGGGCCTTCAAAGCCAAAGACCACCACCGCACATACGATGAGCTGAGCCGTTTCACGGATGGCTGCTTTGACGAACTTCTGCGGCCATATGTACTCGCCCAGGAATCTGGCAGCAACACCCCTTCAGCAGAGGGTTTCTTCGTTTGGTGCAAGCAGTTCACCAACAATCATACGTATTCCTGGCTGCTGGAGCTGTGCACTCAGTACTGCTTTCCACTATTCATGCTTCGGCGGGGAGCACGGCACAACGACGTACCACTGTTCATTGAGTCTCGCAGAGTTCTCTCTCCATTGCTGCATGCGAGGAATCACACAACATATCAAGTGATTGACATGTCCGAGGAAGTCCGTCGCCTCTCGCTCTCAACAGATTTGCGAAGTCTCATTGACAGCACTCTCTTCCTCAGCAGGTCAGGAAAGGGTGACCTCCACCAGGCACTTGATGCTATCGTCGAAGAGCTAAATGCCAATGTGAAGTCATGGGTGTCAGGGGAGAAAGACTCAAACATGTGGCGCCGGGTGATCCGTAACCATGAGCAGCTCATGAAGCTCCGCTCCAAAGTATTCAGTGCCCTACAGCTGCCAGATCCAAAGTCGGAATCGAGAGCCCGTCCCGGTTATGCTAAGGAACTTCTGGTGTGGCGTGCGCGTCTGAGAACAATGTTGGTTCCCAATGGTGAGCTAGCGTTTTCAAGACCACTGCAATCCTTCAGTCCTGGTGAGGAATTGGTGCCGGATGCTGTGAACCTCACTGCTGTGGGTAAAGCCAGACGGAAGCAGCTAGCGACATTATTTGGAGATGGTGCCTATCCGCTGTCCAGGCAGTCTCAGCCACCACACTTTCTGACCACCGAAGAGGCCGAGAAACACGGAAGTGATACGAGACGGACTATGGCTTCCCTCAGGAAAGAATTCCAGCAGCTACTACATCTCGCGCCCGACAACAATGCTGCCTCTGCATTGTGCGATGAACTGGAGCAGGCTTCCACCCAGCCAGCAGTGTTGAAGGTCGTGCGCCAGATGCGGGATATGGTTTTGTGCATGGCTGACGGCGGCAATGCAGCTGATGATATGCCTCCATGAGTGGTGAGTGCTTTGTGCCTTGCATTTCTTTCGCCACTTTCATCCATTGGTGTGCGGTTTATGTGCTTTTGTCTATTCAAAGGTACATTCGGACACACTCATATTGACTTTTCTGTGCAATAAATTTATTTCAGTTAGTAGACATGTGTGTCTTTATGTGTCTTGTACAGTGTTCCAACATGCAAAGAAAAGATGTTTGCCTCGCTCGAATGCAGTCTGATTGTGTCCATAGTATGCATGGATGAGCAGTATTTTGCTCAAGTAGCTTTCTGTGTTGTTTTTGTGTGTGCACTTTCCTTGCAGAGACTGCTTCACAGTCGGTGTACTCGCCAAGGGAGGGCTGGTCCTGGCTTCCGTAGTTCTTCAATGTGCATTTTGCGTCATGCCACACACTCTGCATTGTCAAGTGCGAGCGCTACACTTCTTATTGACACCATGTCTTCTCCATTTATATACTTTCCACTTCATTGAGCAGCTGGCTCAAGCAGTGGGAGACTCCAGTGCAGAGACGCTGTACCTCGAACAAGGGTCATGGCTACCTCGCCGTGGTCTTATCCGTTACTCCTATGTCGCCGTTGGGGATATACACCCGGTTTTTTCCCTCACTACTGCGTCCGTCAGCGCGAGGGTTTTTTCCCGGCTGGCTCGGTCCAGGAAAATTAATCTGACGGCCCCAAGTGGTTCTGCATCATGGCCCGGCTATCACCATGATCACGGCTATTTCCTCTATTTCCATTTGAGACACTGAGGTGCATGTACATGTGGTGCAAACCAGTGCTCCTATTCATAGTGGTTCAGTGTGATGTTTGTTGACTACTAGCATTGTTCTGTTGTCCAGAAAGTGTCAATTTCTGATGACGCATACATTATTATTTCAATGTTGACATTCTGAGGTGAATTGATACCAGACTATGGTGTTTGCACACAACAAGTATCCAACAGGTGATGTTTGAAGGACCAGCAGTCCAATTTTATTTTCATTCTTCAGTGGGGCTCGTGGTGGAATCTGGGGTGTTCATCGCGGTGGGATATGAACTGCTTCTTGCAGAGCATGCCACTGGGTCAGCTCTTGCTGTTGTGACACTTGAGCTGGTTGAGGGCAAAATCTCGTCCACAGGATGCGAGCTGTACGTGTGTCGAACTCCAGAAGGAGCGACCACCACGACCAAAACCTTGGCTCCACTTCCAACATGCAACTCTGCGGCCTGCAGAACACAAATGAAGCGAAGTCTTCATGACAAATTGCGCAAGTTCAGAATTGCGATGTGCATTCAACTTACCTTTTTTAGGAGTCCATTCTTCCGTTTTGAAAGGAAATTTCTTCTCCTGCTGTCACTTGAAACGAGGCCAGTGACTACACTTTTTCGACTTTTCTTCTCCTGAGCCATTGGGTGTTGAACACTGCGAAGAAGCTTGAAAAATCACCAAGGATCACTCGAGAAAGAAGAAAAGGCTTTCGACTTTTTTTGAATTTGGCGCACAGACCGTCGAGCGCGAAGAAAATATTCACCAAAACAGCGTCGTCATCTTTTTTCCGGTGCGGTCTGCCGAGGTAAAAGGGCCGAGGCCGGCAAGGCGGCTACGCGGGCCTACGCGCAGCTACGGATCACCATGATCACCTTGGCGACCAGACAATGTCAAGTGTTCCCTAAACAAGGGATACCCAGGACTGGTTACCAGTAGTTTGATACCCTCATTCTGATTCCATGATGGTGACTGACTGCATTCCATTCCGATTCCAGAATGACCAAACAAATGCAACCTAAGTGTAGTACAGTCCAGTACCATGCCAGCACAACATAACCTAAAGTCCATAACTGTAGTACGCGTGTGTTGCAGGAAGAAGATGGCAACTTTTTTTTTTAGTTTTGTGGTGTTCTGATTTAGATGCTACTGTCACCTGGCCGTGTCCCTAATTCATAACACTGCCACCTCCGTGCTTTCTACATGCTTGCGTGTGTGGCTGTACAGATTCGTGAAATGAAGAGAGAAGAGGCTGAAAGTGACCTGGTGTTTGGTGGATTCCTGGTTGTGTCGTGCCCACTGAAGCCTGACTCGAAGGCTGTTATCAAGTCCATTAGAAAATCCTCTCATCACGTAAGAGATACTTTTTATCTGTTACTCTAATAGCTTGATTCTGTATGGGTGCCTAGTTGCGTATGTTACTGTCCTGCCTTGCTGGCGAGTGAAGGCCGACCACTGTCGCTTTTCTAGTGCCCCGTGGCCAAGCAGACCATTATGCCCTGTAGCAGTGCAATCCAGCTTATTTCAGTAGTTGTTCACATGCGCAGCATTCTACTCGTAGCACCATTCTCAAGTGAGAAGTCGTAATTTATTGACCAGCACTCTTGTACCCACTGGTGAATGCTAAAACAATTATTTGTCTCTTGTACTCTGTGTTATCTACAATGTGGACTCTCTTGCCCTTCCTGTCACAGAATTGTGTTTGACTTCATCTTTAATTCTTGAAGTCAATGTGTGTTTGTGGTCTCTGTCTCTGTCTGTATGTCTTCCGTAGGTCAACATGATCACGGGCGACAATCCACTGACAGCATGTTATGTCGCCCAGCAGTTGTCCATTGTCACACGGCCCATGCTGCAATTGGTTGAACAGACCTCCTCCTCAGGTAGAGTAAAGCTAGTCCAGGTATTCGTGCACTGTGCTGGCTGTGCTTTACAAACCCTGACTTCTGCTGCTGCCACTGCCGCTGCTGCTGCTGCTGTCGCTGCTGCTGCCGTTGCTGCTGCTGCTGCTGTCGCTGCTACTGCTGTCGCGACTGCTGTCGCGACTGCTGCCGTTGCTGCTGCAACTGCCACTGCTGCTGCTGCCACTACTGCCGCTACTGCTGCTGCTGCTGCTGTTAGATTTGTGGTTACACAGTACACCAGTGGAACAGGTTAAGGCGAATTCGTTGCAACTCTGCGCTTCATGCTTAGTGCAATCACCATTGAGCAACATTTGTGGTTGAGAATTATTTTGCATGCCTCAGTATGATGTTCCGAAGTGCAAAGAGGGCAAGATTCCATGTCTACAATGTCTTGTTTGCTGATCATGCAGATGAGAAGAATACCAGCTGGCAGTGGCAAGGTCTGGGTGGAGAACCGGCACCTGCTGATGATGTGCTGCCTGCCAAGGGTATTTCTCAGCTGATGGACACACACCAGTTGTGTCTGACTGGCCCTGTAAGCATGCATAGGTATTGCTTATAATAAGCCATGTGTAGTCCGAGCAGCCATTGCAAAGTGCTTGCGATGGCCACTGGAGGATACTAGTGCTTACAATCTGTTCTTGTAGTTGTAGTTCATTGCATGCATTGCTGTTTGACAGGTAGGAGAAGGATCAGTTGTGATGATATAAATCTATTGAATGACGGAAATGAGGTCCTATAGGAGGTACATCGCTTGCTCTTGTTACAGCTCTTTGCTGGAACAAACTTTGTGAAATGTAGAAATCGGTACATGTACAGTCTTACTGAACCCGGTGTCACTCTAAGCACAAGTTGTTCAAGGTCTCAGCAAGCCAATAAAAACCATGAAAAACCTTACACACACCATCTTCAAGTGGTCTCTTCGCTGCAAATTACAAGATCTCAGCCATCATCAGGATTGAGGAGAAAAACTAGAAAACAAACAAGAATAATAATGAGAGGGCTCTCGTAAATGAGCAATGGTTCAGAACTGATTTCACATTCCCATCCAGGAAGCATTTGGCAGTCAGCAGGATAGGTGGTGCACTATGAAGTTCCATAGCTTTGGTCGGAAAAAGGCAAGGGCAAAATTATTTTCAAAATCCATTCATAGGAATCTTGCGTGAAAGCGGGAACTTTTCAAGTTTTTCTATGAGAAGTGGGTTTCGTCAATCATGCACGCACACGGTCATTGTATGACAGTACGCAGGTGCCATAAATTGCTGTGCTTCACACACGGTGATGACTATGAATGTAGTTTTGATTGTGGAGATCTTTCCTGGGCAAACACCGTCAAAAGTTAACATGAGCTTCCGTTACTCGAAGCCGTAACATCTAAGTCATGCGCGTGTTTTGTTGCGCGCGGTCTCTTGTATGGCCATGATACGTTTCAATGTCATTGTTCTTGTATTCCGTTCAGGCAATTTCTCACCTCCAGACTCTGAAAGGCCGCAGGCGGGGTACTCTATTAGAGGACATCTTGCCGCATGTATCTGTGTTTGCACGAGTGGCACCCAAGCAAAAGGTGCGTGTTTCTCTTCTTGCTCATAATAACTGAACATCTTCCCTTTGTCCAAGCCAACATTATTCACTTGCACGTCTTGACTCTTGAGAAGTACAATAGTACTGAAGAATGTTGTTTGCTAATACAGACCAGCTGTTCATGTTGACACATGCACAGGAAATGCAAAACTAATGGATTATCAGACTCGTCAATAGGCCTTTTGCCCATACAAGAGGCTCTATGACTATGAATAGGCCTATTTTTCTCACACCCTTGCACGTCCTTTGCTGTTAGAGGTTGCACGGGCATGGCACTTTATAGACAGACACCTTGCTTACCCACTTCCCTGGGAGCCGTCGCCGCTGCTTCTCCAGCAGTACTAGCTGTGTGATGCAGGCGCATGCTGTTGATGCGTACGTATCTGGGCTTGGGTGCTGGGTAGTGCTACAAGTGCTGAAAGTGACCTGTGACAACGTGTGGAAAATAGCAATTAGTCGCTATTTTAGTGACGGTCGTAATTTTACCAAGCACTTGTACGATTGTGGTGTTGTGAACTGGTCGCAAAATGCTATAGTGTGCAGGAGTGCGTGAAATGAACAGTGCAAAACAGGTGCAAATGTAGGTGTTCTGCTTTCCCTGGAAGGAGTCTGTGGACTTGACTTAGTGGTGACTGTGCACCCATTTGGTACTAAGAATAACAATGTTGTTCACACTCAGCATGTAGAAAAGAAGCAAGTGATAGTGACAGTGCTGCCACATCAGTGTACACAGTTAGACACAGGTAGGCACAGTTTTAGCATTACACGATGCACACTGTACTGGTAAAGAACGGTTTGATGTTTCAACCTCTTTCACACCACTCTACCCTGTCAGGCTGCACGCAATAAATGCTCTCCAGCTGCACAGCAATGCGCTGTTTTGTTACTCTGCTGATCAGAGTGGAATTTGCTGAAATCCGGGCTGCTCTGACTATCTGCTGCAGGCCTAGTGTTGCTGCTGGTCCCTTGATGGTGTTGTCTTGTGACACTCTTGGCCTACTCTAGCTGTCAATGCCAGCATGCGGGTCTTACATTGTGCACTGGGTGTGTGTGTGTGTGTGTATGTGCGTGCGTGTGCGTGTGTGTGCGCGAAAACACTTGACTAAATGATGTGCGTGATGTTCTGTTTGCTGGCTGGATGCGTGTACTCCGGTCCCTTCGATCTCTGTTGTCTTTACCGGGTCTAACTGTTGCGTGTACTGCGGTCCCTTCGATCTCTGTTGTCTTACTGGGTCTAACTGTTGCGTGTACTCCGGTCCCTTCGATCTCTGTTGTCTTACCGGGTCTAACTGTTGTGTTTCATTACGTTATGTTTTTGATGTGTGTTGTTTCCTCATGGACGGTTAGGAATTGGTGATCACCACGCTGAAGGACCAGGGCTTCACAACCTTGATGTGCGGGGATGGTACAAATGATGTAGGAGCCCTGAAGCATGCCAATGTCGGTGAGTTCTCCTTCACTTTATGTGTGTGTGAGTGTGTGTGTGTGTGTGTGTGTGTGTGTGTGTGTGTGTGTGTGTGTGTGTGTGTGTGTGTGTGTAAGTGCGTGTGTGCGTGCGTGTGTGTGTGTGTGCTCCACAATCCAGTGTGTCGTTACTATATAGCTTTCATGGCTGAGGTTGTTGGTACCTCTGTTGGCCCTGGGTTCCCAGTACCCAGTTGCCGAGGCTGGTTGGTAAAATAACTCCAATTTCACTTCAAGGTACCAGTGCATCTAGTGTCTGCTTTTATCAAAGCAGCGTGCTGTCTATCCTGGTTACCCCAGCAAGTGTAGGGTGTGCATAGGTAACTGTCTTGGCCGTCCTATTCCGATGTACTCCGTGTGGTGTAGACCAGGTGTGCATTGGGGGTCGATTCACATGGCTTCGCCAGTCGTGTGGATTGGACAGTTATCTGGCGCTTGTCTTGATCTGATTCAGTCAGAATCAGATCCGCTATCGTTGCTATAAAGAGAAAATCTGTGGGTGCAATATCCAGTGCATTTGCAGATGTGCGTGCTTCTCTTGCGACGGGCGTATACATGGTACATGGTGTGTGTGTGTGTGTGTGTGTGTGTGTGTGTGTGTGTGTGTGTGTGTGTGTGTGTGTGTGTGTGTGTGTGTGTGTGTGTGCATGTGTGTGTGTGTGCATGTGTGTGTGTGTATATGTGTGTGTGTGTATATGTGTGTGTATGTGTGTGTGTGTGTGTGTGTGTGTTTGTGTGTTTGTGTGTTCTGCACTGGATACCTTAACTGTTATCATGGACACTCAACGAGTGCATGCACGTCTGCTGCGGGTTCTGGTTGGTGTTGGTGAAGTAATCAACGAGCAGTTACACCCAATTTCCACTGTGGAAATTAGTAACAGTACTGTTCTGTCACGGGCACTCACTGGCGCAGAAGACTGTATATTCCCAAGACTAAGGCTGTGTTTACATGAAGCGTTTCAACCCGGGTTGAGTTCGACCCGGGTCAGATTTCAACCCGTCATGTACACAAAGTGAATGGCGCGTTTACATGACGCATTGCGCTCGCCCCGGGTTGAAATTTCGCCCCGGGTTGATTTCAACCCTCCCCCCAAGGGGAGGGTTGAAATCAACCCGGGTCAAGAAAATCGTACAAACGTACTTCTATGCGTATCTCGCGCCAGGTTTGAACAGCACTGCAGATGCAAATTTCGCGCGAACGGATTCACGTGACCATACAGGACTGTAGAAGTGGACTTTTGGCGGCATATCAGTATTTGACCCGGGTCAACTGTCTTCATGTAAACGCTCACCTCTTTTGTCTATCGTACAGACTTTCAACCCGGGCTGAACTCGACCCGGGTTGAAAATTCTCATGTAAACACAGCCTGAGTAGAACCGACTCTTTCATTCCAAGAACTACTAATACAACTCTGACAATGCATTACAGCGCAAGCAAACAAAAGGGTACAGCTAGAAACCTCATGCCGCACGCACAAGAACACAACCGGAAATCTCCACTATGCAAAGCTGGCTCAGCGAAACTGACGCCAGCGGAACCTACATCGGAGCCCGCTGCACAAATGTGATATTACATGAGGCATCGAGGTGCACCCAAGCGGAGCACATCTATTATGGATACAGTATGATGCCAGGAGCTAAGGTCAAAGCACAGAGAACAGACCGTATGACCGCAATGGTATTGATCACAACTGGAGAGGAAGAGAAAGCAGATCGCAACTGAACAGGTACCTTCCAGCCTTTGAATGATTAGTATTTGGATTTTGCTGCAACACAACCCAATGCAGACTTACACAGTGTTGGATGGGGGTGGGAGTTACGGACTCTTGCTTGACCCAGTGCTCAGCAGTAGTGTATGCATTGTGTGTGTGTGTTGTATTGTTTCAGGTGTTGCACTGCTTGCCAATCCTGTGCCATCCAAATCCAAGAAGAAGGTTGCTGAAAGTAGTGTTGATCCACCACAGGTAGGTATTAGCCAGCCAGTTTTGAATGTACTGTGGATGAAACACGGTGTGTATGTGTGTGTGTGTGTGTGTGTGTGTGTGTGTGTGTGTGTGTGTGTGTGTATGTGTGTGTGTGTGTATGTGTGTGTGTGTGTGTGTGTGTGTGTGTGTGTGTGTGTGTGTGTGTGTGTGTGTGTGTGTGCGTGTGTGAGTGTGCGCGTGCGAGGGAGAGAGAGAGAGAGAGAGAGAGAGAGAGAGAGAGAGAGAGAGAGAGAGAGATGTGAAGATAGGAAGCTACAAGTATAAATAACTGCTTGACTGCCGCAGCACTCTGTGGTTTAATTGTTTCACTGCTTCCTTTGCATTCTGTTTGCTTTACAGGGAGACGATGGCAGGACTGCTGCAGCAGACAATCGCCCTGTCCCAACCCGCATTGTATCTCGCCGAGCGCTTAGAGGTGACTCAGCAGCAGCGTCTGCAGCGCCCCTTGATAGAAATGCTGAAAGGCAGAAGGTGATTTTCTTTGCAGCAGTGTATGTGCATGCCTGTGATTTTCACATTTCTGTCACGTTCCTATACCTTTAACCGTGTAAGACTGGTTAGGGTGTACGGTATAGTCTTCTGTACACACCATCAAGACTCTATACCATAATGTTGTTGAGTGCAGCACGCACATTCAAGAATTATAGACTGGCCGCTTTCTCTTGCATGCTCAGTTGAAGTTTCCTGTGTCTGGTCTTATTTCCTTATTCAGAAACTAAGTGAATTGATGAAGAAGGTCGATGAGATGGACCAGCAGACTGTTGTGAAGTTAGGCGATGCATCCATTGCATCTCCGTTCACATCCAAGTACAACTCCCCAATCAGTAGTAAGTGCCTTACAATGTAGTGCAGTGGTTGATCATCACAATCTCTGTAGTACGGCCATATCTTACTATAGTGTACCACCCTTTGCTTGGAAGCATTGCCCACCCTGTGTGCTTTGGAACACCGTACCTGTACCTGTGCCTGTACACTGCTGCTCATCATGTACATTATATCATATCTTTCTAAGTGACAGTAACTGTCCGTGCATGCTGCAATCGTTACAGTGCAACTGATTAGAATGTAGACACATTCATTTATTGTACACATGACTTGATGTGTGTGTTTTTCTGTACGTGTGTGTGTGTGTGTGTGTGTGTGTGTTTGGTGTGTGTGTGTGTGTGTGTTTGGTGTGTGTGTTTGTTTATTGTGTGTGTTTGTTCTGTGCATTGTGTGTGTGTGTGTGTGTGTGTGTGTGTGTGTGTGTGTGTGTGTGTGTGTGTGTGTGTGTGTGTGTTGTGCGTGTGTACTTGTCATGTGTGAAGTTGAGCATATTCTCAAGCAAGGGCGCTGCACGCTGGTGACAACGTTGCAGATGTTCAAGATTCTGGCACTCAATGCTTTAATCCTGGCCTACACCCAGAGTGTTCTGTTCATGGACGGTCTCAAGTTCTCTGACAGGTAAATGGATGCTGCCTAGCACAGCCTTAACACCGTCTGCACTATAATTATAATACAGTCAAACCTCGTTAGTACGAACACTGATAAAGCGACCTTTCCATTAGTACGAACTAGGGCCAATCCTATGGTTGGCCAGGCATCGCATCAAGTCAAAATTACTCGTTTACGACGAACTCCTGTTCGGCGAACTTCCGTGAAGACGAACTAATTTCAAGCATTATTTGAACAAAATCAGCGTGTAGTACGAACGTTCGGTCCCCGTGGTTGCGCTGGCTGTAGTTTTTTTTCCGATAGTCGAGGCCTCTTGTACTAGCAAAACATGTTAGATGTTACAAGGCAGAGGACATGCTGTCATGAATTCATTGCACATTGTACTTACCTGTTGCTGGGTTACGTTATGAAAAAATGCTTTACATGTGCCACAGCATGCACCTTCTCATTAATACAATCCATATGATAGCCATAATTATCATTCTTTTGTCAGACCTGGATAAGAAGAACTCCGGATAAGACAAACAAACTTGTTCAGTGCCTTGAAGTTCGTCCTAACGTGGCTTGACGGTAGTACTTACTTAGTACCGTGTTTTCGGAATTTAGCGCCAGTCTTTTATTACTGCCTGTCTGAAATAAGCGCCGCATCATTTCAGGGCTGTTGCGTAGATTTTTTTCCCAGTGGATGAAAGTTTTGGGCTCGCAAACTACTTAGCACGTCGGCCAGTATTGCTGAAAATTCTGTACTTCTTTATAGTGCATTTCAAAACTAGCTGATCCGTGATAACGAGGGTAAAATGGATGTGTTATGGGATTTCGGTCTTTGACCACTTTGTGGTGGGTTTGATCTACTCACCTCCCACCGTTTAGGCGCTGCATCTGCGCCTTGATCCTAGAGGGTGGTGGCATTCCTACGGATGCGGAAAACTCGGCTGGAACCGTGAATTTTTTCATTTTTTTATCCGAGATATTGTGAACATGTTTATTAGAGTTTTGTGCCGGCTGCAAATCATTGGGCTATTTACAAGGAGCGACGAGAAGATTAGAAAGCGTCTAGGAACTGTCGAGACATTGCTTTGAACTTCCGAGATACGGAGAAAATCGCTCAGTATGGACTCGGATAAGACGTGCACCTGAAGTACAAATTGCATGGCATCGGTTTTGCTTCCTGAAGAGCGCCTACAAAGTGTACTGTCATGATGGACTTGAGTGAAGCGTGCTTCCTGCAATGCTGTGTGTGGACAATGCATTGCACTGCTTCAACTTCACATGCCCAGCTCCGCATGTCTGCATTGTAGTTGTGCCCTGTACTGTACAGTCCATTTCAAAACTATAGACGCGTACCTAGGCAAAAACCGTTATGCCAGCATCTATACCACATAAAATCTGTGATCACTTTGTGCATAAATTTTTCCAAATTGGGCGTCTGTTATCCAATCCTTTAGAAACTATATGAGAGTAATTGTGGAGCGATCCTGAGCAATATTCCGAAAACTATTCTCAAAAAGTTCCAGCCAAATTTGAAATATTTCAAAAACCCTACGCGTCTATAGTTTTGAAATGCACTGTAGTCGATGCACTTGTGATCATAGGTTGTTCCCGCGTCCTGTTTGTGTTTGTTGTTTGTTTGCAGCCAAGCCACCCTGCAAGGAATGCTGCTAGCCGGTTGCTTCTTGTTCATTTCTAGATCCAAGGTAAGCAACGCTGTGTCTGCTTCGTTTCTTCATCTGGAGATCGCTTTCTATTCATGCCAATGTAACGCTATTTGGATAGCTTAAAATGTTACGCCTAGTGATGTCATTCCAGGTGGAAACATTTGTGTAGCGATATCTTATGCCAATGGTTCTCTGCTTT